>NC_057765.1:16647865-16947865 GCF_010389155.1 Erigeron canadensis
TTACCAAAAATATATGTCTCGGTCCCTGCAAAAGCAGTTTCCAAGACAGAAGTAGATTAGGGGGTAAGAGAACCTGGTGCCTCAACCTCAGTGTGTTGTTCCACCAAGGTATCATTGCCGTAGAGGGTGTTAACTCTAGCATCACCTGTGATCTGGCTGCTGTCAACGACTCAGAGGGTATTTGAAGAGAAGAGGGAATATTTATTTGGGGTGGATTGGACTTAGACCTCTAGTGGGTGGGGTGACCCAATATCTTCACCAACCTCTCCTACAGAAATTTGAGGTGGCTGCTTGCTGTTCCCATTTAATGCGTCAACAGCCTGTTGGGAGGCTGCTGATGGGGTGGTTTGGGTACTAATGTCCTTGGGCGTAGAGGACTTCTTAACCTTTGGTTTGCCCTTTGAATCACTCCGCTTTCATTTTGGGATGTCAGCGGAGGGTGAAGATTGTAGAATTTTTATTGGGGACGCTGCCTTAGGAGTATATTTGGTCTTTTTAGATGCTTTGGAGGTCGCTGGGGGGTTTATCAGCGAACCAGCCTCAGAAGGCATTTCGGCGTCCACACGACCGTATCAGCCACTTCATTAGAGAGAAGTGCTACCTCCCAGTCGCTGTCTTTGGGGTATAAAGAAGAGTTTATAGAGAAGAGTACCTCTTTCATGTGTGGAGTGAGGCGAGCAACCAAGTGTTCAGCAGGTTGCTTATAGATGTTGCTGCCGACCCTTGCAACTTGTATTGTGGCAGCATTAGGTAGATCATATTCGTCACCCAGCGCCTCTTTGAAGATGAGGGAGAAAATTCTCACAAAGGGCACTGTGTGAGATCTGTTGTTCAGCGAGACCATGTTCTTCATATCGTTGAAGATCATCAAGGCAAAATCCACAAACCTTCCTACAGCCAAAGCATGAATAATAGGCATCGAAGTAGAAGACGCCTGATTATACGACCCAGAGTTACCACCCATGCACTGGATCACATGGGTGAATAGAACCCTCCAGATCCCGGGGAGATTTTGTTTTAGGGGATTGCTTGGGATCGCCGACGGGTTCCTCAGATTGTGATTATACCCGATGGAAGGCAACCATGCCTTCCACTCATCATCACCAGCAGCTTCTACAAACACATTGTCCTCATTTCTTGTGGGAAGCAAAGAGTACGACGTAATGACGCTGGAGTGATAGAGATGGACTTTGTTCCTTCTCGAACAGTACCCACTATAGACTGGGTGGACTCATCATAGTTACACGTCCACCAGAATTCACGGAGAAGATGAACATAAATCTTCTCTGGATCTGCCATTATACAGTGACTGGCAGGGGAAGCATGAATAAAATCGAGCATGGGCTTATATCCTTTGTACCTTTCGGTACTTCAGACGAGCCGAGATGGTTATTAGGTTTAACAACCATCTCAGAAGCATTGAAAGAGATCTTAGAGGATTTTACGATATTAGAAGATGGAGAAAAGGAAGAAGAATTTAGATATGATTTTTGAGTGGCGGCGGAAGCAGATGGAGTTTCAGAAGATGAAGCCATTTTAGCGTTTAGTAAAGAGATGTAAGATGCAAAGAACGGAGGAAGTAAAGATCAAGATTTGAGAAGATGAATAATTTTTGAGAGATTTTAAAGAGAATGAATAGTTGAAAGAAAGCATGAAAAAGAAAGTATGGGTATGAGGTTGTATATATAGGGTGTGGTGAAGGAATGTGATTGTCAGAAACGAAAAGACAAAAGAGAGTTTTTCTCTCTCCTCATTTTCAAAACTATAGTTGCTTAACAACTGTAACCCTATATATATTTATATATAAAACCCTTTGTGAGTAACGTTTTGAAAAAGAAAAAAAATATTTTCAAAATACTTGAGTATGCGCCGTATGCGTCTGACAGAAACAGACCAACAGAGGCATTGTCACAGTCTCAAGTGGACAGATGACGTACTTGAGAACAAGTGGGTAACTTTTGTAAAGGTGTATAATATGTGGCACACAAGACTGCCACGTTGCCAACATAGTTACATCCGAAATAGTGAGTTTCAGATCCAGTCCTATGTTTTATTTAATATGTTTTATTTTATCTAAATAGAACATGTCTCAGCGAACGTATCGATAAGGACATATTTTATGTTACATATCAGCGAGCATATGACACACATATGGTCGCTGAGATACAATTTTTGGCAAATTGTCAGCCATCAACGGATTTTAGGAGTCTTTACCAATAACCGTTTGCTATTGGACTAGATGGAAACTTTTGGCTTTCCATTGTCTTTATTTTGCTTTTTCCCAAAGCAACAGGGATCAACGGATTTTAGAAGTCTTTACCAATAACCGTTTGCTATTGGACTAGATGGAAACTTTTGGCTTTCCATTGCCTTAATTTTGCTTTTTCCCAAAGCAACAGGGATCAACGGATTTTAGAGGTCTTTATCAATAACCGTTTGCTATTGGACTAGATGGAAACTTTTGGCTTTCCATTACCTTTATTTAGCTTTTTGCAAGTAAGACAAACTTAAACTTGCTGACTCCAATTAAGCTTACACATGATATGTAAGTTAAATAGCTGAGTCACCATTCAACATTTCCAACCTGCTGACAAGATCTTTAAATCTCTTTTCATCTAAGGGTTTTGTGAAGATGTCAGCGAGTTGATCATCAGTGGGGATGAAATAAATTTCAACATCCCCTTTCATGACATGGTCACGTATGAAATGATACCTAATGTCTATGTGTTTGGTTATGGAATGTTGAACAGGATTATGTGTGATAGCTATTGCACTTGTGTTGTCACACATAATGGGAATCTTAGTGTAGTCTAAGTCATAGTCAGCGAGTTGGTGTTTCATCCAGAGAACTTGTGCACAACAACTCGCTGCCGACACATATTCTGCTTCAGCAGTGGAGATGGAAACTGTATGCTGTTTCTTACTAGACCAACTAGTTAACCTCCCCCCCAACAGTTGACATCCTCCACTGGTACTCTTACGATCTAACATGCAGCCAGCGTAGTCAGAATCAGAGTAAGCAACAAGGTCAAAATTGGACTCCTTGGGATACCAAAGACCTAAGGTCATGGTACCCTTCAGGTATTTGAAGATTCGCTTAATAGCAAGAAGATGAGATTCTTTAGGAGATGCTTGATATCTTGCACATAAGCAAGTAACAAACATGATATCAGGACGACTCGCTGTAAGATACATTAGCGAGCCAATCATCCCACGATATGAGTGGGGTTCACATGCTTACCATCAGGATCAACATGGAGATTATTGGGAGGAGACATGGGAGTTGGCTTTGGAGAAATATCAGACATATCAAACTTAGCCAACATGTCTCGAATATACTTTTCCTGGTTGATAAAGATACCATCAGCGAGCTGACGTATTTGCAAACCAAGAAAGAAGGTTAATTCTCCCATCATACTCATTTCAAAATGAGATGACATAAGGGAGCTAAACTTTTGCATATTTTAGTGCTTGAGGATCCAAAGATAATGTCATCAACATAAATTTGGACATATAGTATATGAGCACCTTTTCGAAAGATGAAAAGAGTGCTGTCAATGGATCCTCGCTGAAAGTTGTTTGAGAGGAGAAATTCTGAGAGGGTGTCGTACCAAGCCCTAGGGGCTTGTTTAAGACCATATAAGGCCTTATTAAAACGAAGACATGATGTGGCTTGGCTGGATCTTCAAAACCAGGTGCTGCTCGACATAGACTTCTTCATCGAGTTTTCCATTTAGGAAGGCACTCTTAACATCCATTTGATAGACCTTGAAGTCACGATAAGCAGCATATGCCAAAAATAAGCGTATAGCTTCTAATCTGGCCAATGGAGCAAAGGTTTCATCAAAGTCTACTCCTTCTTCTTGAAGATAACCTTGTGCCACCAGCCTAGCCTTATTGCGTATAACAACACCGTCTTCGTCCATTTTATTTCTATATACCCATTTGGTACCAATAGGTTCCTTACCATGTGGCAAGGGAACTAAAAACCAGACATGCTGTCTTTGAAATTGAGTCAGTTCCTCTTGCATGGCAGCAACCCAAGAGGGATCAGCCATTGCTTCACCAATAGTTTTGGGTGTGATCATTGACAAGAAGTTTACATAAAGACATGTGTTCCTTGTCGCTGATCGAGTGACAATACCCTGCTGAGGATCACCAATGACTTGGTGAGCGGGGTGACTAGCTGTCCACCTAAGTGAAGGAACACTTGAAGAACCTAGTTGAGTATCAGCAGAGGATGGGGAGATGGGGACAGAAGCAAGGTCGATAGTGACAGTGGGTTCAGCGACAAGATGATCAGTTGAGTTATTTGACTGAGTTGAGTTATCATTGATGTTGGAGTCATCAGTAGACTCCATGTCCTCAGCATTTGCTGAGGCATCATGAAACTCATCATCAGCGAGATCATCAGCATGAACATCCTTAGTCAATGATCTATCGTTGGCTGAGGAGGCCTGGATTGATCTCAAAATAGGTTCAACTGGCTAAATTGAGTAAGCGTGAGCAACGACTTGTTCCTCATCAGTACACACTGATGTATCATGAGATGTCTGCTGAAGACATTCAGGTAAGGTACAAGGTGCATCGGAAAATGAGTCAGCTTCCTTATTGGAGGGATTAGCGAACTCACTGAAAACTTCTTCATATGAGGAGGATTGTATGTCTTTTAAAGCAGATGAACTTTCATCAAAAGTGACATGAATGGATTCATCCACTTTTTGAAGACGAACATTGAATACCCTAAATGCCTTGCTAATAGATGAGTATCCTACAAAATAACCATCATCCGCTTTGGGATCAAACTTACCTAGGTGATCCCTATTATTCAAAATGAATACAGGGCATCCAAACACATGAAAGTATTTGACTTGAGGTTTCTTACCTCTTATGACTTCATAAGCTGTCTTATTATGTCTTTTGACAATTAGACAGCGATTCTGGGTGTGACAAGCTGTGTTAACAGCCTCAGCCCAAAATTTGTTTGGGAGAGAGGACTCACTGAGCATTGTTCTAGCAGCTTCGATAAGGGTTCTATTCCTTCTTTCAGCGACACTATTTTGCTCAGGAGTTCTGACAGATGAGAAATGTTGTGAGATCCTTTGATCATCACAAAAAGATTTAAGAGTGTGATTTCGAAACTCAGTTCCATGATCACTTCTGAGTTCTTTAACCCTTATGCCGTTGAGATTTTCCATTTTCTTAATAAAATTTATAATCTCTTCAGCAGCATCACTCTTGGAGTGAAGGAAGATAGTCCAAGTGTATCGTGAATATTCATCCACGATAACTAAGGTGTATTCGCTACCTCTTAGACTTTGGACATTTACTGGACCAAAAAGGTCCATGTGAAGGAGATGAAAGCATCCTTTGACAGAGTTGGCTTGCTTGGTTTTAAAGGAAGCTCTATATCCTTTACCTTTTTCACAAGCACTACAAAGTCTGTCCTTTTCAAAGGAGAGATGAGGAAGACCACGCACCAAGTTTTTCTTAGCTAGTGAATTTATGGTTTTGAAGTTCACATGCGACATACGCGTGTGCCATAACCAATTTAGTTCAGCAGCTGACTTGGCAAAGCAACAAGTCTCACTATCAGTTTTGATAGGAGTGAAGTCAACGAGATATACATCTCGTTTTCTTGGAGCAACCAGTACGACTTCCTTGTTGATATTTACAACAGTCCCTTGATGTTTATCAAGAATGACTTTGTAGTCAGCGTCACAAAGTTGACTAATGCTTATAAGATTGTGTTTTAATCCATTCACATAGGCAACTTTGGAGAATTTGATTAACCCATTTGAGAGGAGACCATAACCTTCAGTTTGTCCGGTAGAATTATCACCAAACACTACAGTAGGGCCAACAGCCTCTACATAGTTATCCGGCAAGGTCTTTGAGCTAGTCATGTGTTTTGAACATCCACTGTCCAAATACCACACACCTTTTCCCAGTGAACCCTGCAAGGATAAGACAGAAGGCTTTAGTTTCGTCCACTTTCAAACTCACTGACAGGAGTGTCAGTAGAATTAATGATGGGTGCATCAGTGGTGGAGGATGACTCAGCGGAAAGAGTTTCCTCAAGAGTGAAGTGGTTTCCTAAGTCAGGAAGCATATGAGTTCTATCATTCTCATCAGTGGGCATCATGTTATTCCCACTTTCTTGAAGCACCACTGAGTTTCTAACAACGTTGGGAGCACTGAACTCAACCAACATTGCTGGTCGTCCCCACAAATTGGAGATGAGTCCAAATTGGAGGAATCTCAATGCGTTGAGAGGCAATATAGTTAGCAAGATTAGTTTGATGAGTCCCCATAGAATTTGTGACAGACTCAATGTCAATGAAGAAAGATTCATTAAGAGGACTCTCACTAATCATGGAAGATGAGACAGGGTAAGTTAGAGAGGCACAGGCTGAAGTGTGAGTATTTGTTTGCACAACCACTTCAGGGGCCTCTCTTGAATTACTGCAATCTGTTGCGAATTACTGCAATCTGTTGCAATATGTCCTCTCATGCCACAGAGATAGCATTTCCTGTTTGAGGAGTTGCTTTGTTGATTGCTAAGAAGGAATTCCTTGAGTTGAGAGGACAAGTCATTGACTTGTTGAGCAAGTTCAACAATTTTAGGGTCAGAAGAGGTTGAAGCCTTGGTCTTTGCCTTGGACTTAGGCTTTGATTTTTGCTTGCAAGAATTCTTTGAGAGAGGAGGGGGACCCAAGAGAGATTTGCCAGTGGGGTCATCTAGACGAGGAGTGGAAGAGGAGGCCACTTGTGAGCCTCTTAACACACTCCAAGCTTGTTTTAGATTAGTTTGTGAAGAGGAAGTCCTAGATTGAAGAACTCTACTGGGAGTGGTAGACCTAGAAGATCGATTTGGAGTGGAAGACCTCCCTTGCTTGTGAGGGAGATATTCCCCAATCGGAATAGAAGATTGTATCTGCTGGGAGGACAACTGTCCTCTATTGGGAGTGGAGGATCTCACTTGCTGATGTGGCAAGTGTCCCCTTTATGGTGTCACACTCCTTACTTGTTGCTGAGGAACATTTCCTCACTGAGGAGTGACACTCCTCATTCATTGCTGAGGAATGTTTCCTCGCTGAGGGGTTAAGTTCCTCATTTGTTGCTGAGGAACGCACCCTCGCTGAGGAGTGGTTGGTCTGTTGACAGACTGAGGCATTTTACCTCTTTGAGGAGTTGGATGTCTCAGAATTGATTGAGGTGAAGAAGAATGAGAGGCCTGCTGATGGACAACTGGTTTGGCTTGAGATGAGCCTTCATGATGAAACCTAGCATCTTCAAACCTTACACGTCTTTCCATGTGGCGTTCATGCTGAGATTCCTCAGCACTTAAGACTTTAGAAGGAAAAGAATTAGATGAGATAGACTGAGGTTGCTGTTTAGTATGACCAGCTCGCTGAGGCGTGCTATAGTCATAGGGAGCAGCAACGTTACTTCTTTTGAAAGTCTCAGACCTATTCAAAGTAAGTGGCTGAGGTGCAATGGACTTGTACCCATCACTTGAAATGTCTCTATGAAATGTTTCATTTGGAGAATATTGAATTTTGCCTTTGTGTGGCATCATGCCAACAATAGGCAAATGGGAAAACATGTTATTAGAGGATGAGGATGAGCTAACAACTTTAGCTTCAGAGGAATTTGAAGGGTCGCTGGAGAGAGATGTGGAGGATCCAGCGTCCATTTCAGTGTGGTAACCATTTCTTTTAATGAAATACCACTTTTTCATTTCCCCAGAAGAAGTAATACCAGAAGGAGGAATTGAGATTTCAGGTTTTACATCATCTTTAAACATGTCAGCGATACAAGCAGCAGATTCAAAATCTCCACTTATTACTGCCTGAACTTGTGCAGGGACTTGTTCTTTAAGACATTGATGATGAAACTTAGAAGCTTTTGACCAAGAGGTCACAATCTTCTTGAGATTGAGGACTTCAAGCTTAAGTTTTTCATTCTCAAGCTGAAGCTTTTGAGTCAGCAACTCATGTGACTAAAGTTCAATATGAACATTCTTTAGTCTGTTGAGTTTATCAGATTTTTCACTCAATTCATAACTTACTGAAAGGAGTTTTGAGTGAGCTTCAGCACGCAGAGTTTCTACGAACTGAAGATCACATGACAAGGATTCAAGAATTTTGGTTTTGTCCTCATCAGCAGATGAAAGAAGAGTATGTACCTTTTTGACAGTGACGTTGACCCACTGACTTGTTGAGACTTGGTCTTTTGTCAGCGCATCACTATCAGCCAGAGCCATGAGACACATGGTGTCAACATACGCCTCATCATCAGAGTCATCTGAACAGCCTAATCATGCTCTTCAGCGACCAGACCTTTGCCTGGCATTTTGGCTTCTTTAGTTTCAGCCATTTTGGCTTTGAGCTGATAATACTTGTTCCTGTATTCATCAGCAGATTTAGATGAGTTAGATTTTGGAGCAGCAGGAGTTGGGATAGAAACCCTGCACTCCTTTTGATAGTGGCCTTTTCTGCCACATTTCCAGCATTCTTCCTAGGATTTATCCACAGGAGGCTTCTATGGAGCAACCGACTTACGGTTGTTCCATTTCCTGGAGTACTTCTTTCCAGCGATTAAAGCAAATTCAACAAAATCACTGAACATTTCTTGTTTCTCTTCATCATCAAGCTCTTCAACAAGAGCTTGAAAGGATGCTGGAAGAGAGGAGGTGCTGGCACCATCATTGGGATAGATGGGCTCAGTAGAGATGAGAGCAAGAGGGTCAGATAAAGGGTTTGCAGAGGTGTTGGTTGCAGAAGAGGAGCTAGCATGTCTCCTAGATTCTGCAGAGGCTCTAATGTTTTGAGCCAGGGCTTTCTCTTCAAATTGAAGAGTGCCAAACAACTCCTCAAGATCCAGTTCTTGAATCTTTTTGGTGGTACGGAGGATTTGTCTAAGATTCTGCCATTTGAGAGGAAGAGAATCGATGAACTTATGGCATACCTCAAAATTGTCATGGGTGATGCCAACATTTGTCATGTCATTGAGCAACCCTTTGAATCGGGTATATGTGCCCTCGAGACTTTCATCAAGAAGAGAAAAGAAATTTTCATAAGCATGTTTGAGGTCAATTTTCTTGGTTTTAATCAAGTCAGCTGACCCTTCATAAGTGCTCACTAGTCTTTCCCAAACTTCTTTTGAAGTGGGGAATTTAATGACTAGTTTCATCACCTCAGTAGGAAGGGTGGAGATGATCATGTTTTTCAACCTTGAGTCAAGATTGACGAGCTTTCGCTCTTCTTCAGTCCACTGGACTTCTGGCTTAACCAGATCTATCACAATTTCAGGAGCATCAGGTGTGGCACCTGGTGTCCTTTGAACATACGTAGGAATGTAAGGACCTTCATTTAAGATGGTCATAAGATATGGTTCTACACCCACTATGTGTAGTAACATTCGTTCCTTCCATGAGCCAAAGTCTTTTGGCTCAAACTTTGGAGGAATAGAGACGTAACCAAAGTCACGCGTGTTAACCAAAGTGGGTACAGACGACATCTTTTAAACAAAAAAAATCAAGATTTAATTTAAGGAAAGAAAAAAAAATAATGTAAACACAAGAGGCAAACAGATCTTGTTCCAATAATTTAGGAATGGTGGCTCTGATACCACTTGATGGTCCTCGAATGCACTACTTGTGTTTTATAAATAACTTGTAATATAGATACTAAATAACAAGAATAGAGATGAGATGTAAAGCACTTTGTTTAGTTATATGTATTTCATACTAAACGATGAAAACATGGATGGTTGTTTTACAACAACAATAATAATAAACAATAAACAGAAAAATATGTTAAGTTTTTGAACACACAAAAACTTAACAAATAACTTAGAGAGAATAAAGTAAAACTGTGGAACACACCAACCAGTTTAGTGGCTAGGTCAAGTGATTCCTTTTATAGGCAGATAAGGAATCACATGACTACTCTAGTAGATGTTGACACATGAAGGTTGTCAACTATCTATTGGTGGATCATTCAGATCTGCAGAGATCTCTTTCCTTCATCTTGTTTCTTTCCAAAAGCGGTATGAAAGAGAAACTCCATTGCACCGAACTAGTACCAGGTCACATGTCTTTATCTTGATCTTTCAACACGTGTCCTTGGGACCATTCTTCTATTCTTCAAGTTCCCGCTCATATTTGACTTACAAAATTGGACGATGAGTCATTGAACATATCCTTTAGACTTTGAAGATAGATTGTGCTTGCAGATATGCGAGCTCGCTGACAGCTCACTGAGTGAATCACTCGCTGAGTCCCTCAGCGAATCCCTGATCCAACAATCTCCCCCTATTCGCTGAAGAGACTCAGCTGAATAGAAGGTTTGCAATAATAGATATTTGACAAGACATCTTTAGTATAATGCTGATTTTATATATGACAAACATGTTACAAAATATCAACATTACAATTTTATAAACAATCTATTCCCACATGCATTCTTCCTTGGCCTTGATTAATTCAGCATCATTTTGTCTTTCCGGCTTCAGTAGTTCTCTATCAATCAGCTTCACAAACTCTTGATTGTTAGAGGACTTGATGCAGTATTTCTTAATCTTCACCAGAAATGCCGAGGAAGCAATGCTAATTTCGTTTGTTCGAAAGAACAGTTCATGACCATGAACATTGCAGAAGCTCGTTTCAATTTACTGTCTGCTGAAGATCTTATCTTTCTTCTCCATTACTTCGCCCGAAAGCTCCTCCAGCCAGATCCAGAGAATCAAGAGGCCTATTATGCAATAAAGAGATACATGGATAGTCTTATCCTCAGTCAAACCCAAAGAGACTTCCAATTGGGCATAGAAAAGAGAAGGAAGAAAGTGAACCTCACCATACCCAACCAAAGAATAAGGGGCATAAATCTTGATAATTTTCATATCGGGGCTGTATTTAATAACCCGAGAGGAGTTGTATTCGTCAGTGATCAGGGGCATAAGATTTTCATCCGACTCGACGAGCTATGCAAGTATTCTGATGGGACACTCAAACAATGCTTAAGATTTATTGAATATTTACAAGAATTTGAAGAATCGGACAGAGAAAAAAGAAGACTACTGAAGGTGATTAAAAGGTTCAAATCAAGGCTTGAGCATAGAGAAAGATCAAGAACCATCATTGCAGCAAGGCTTCCAAATGAACAAACAGGCGTCATTCACGTACCTGAAGGATCTTGGGTAATTTATTCACCAAACAATAAGCCTGGTCTGCATAACATGCCTCCTGTCAACTTCGCCGACAACATCATTAAACCACCAAACAGGCCTGCTGATCCAAGATATCATTTCATACCAAGAAAGTACTGGAAGGAAGCCAAGAGCCAATATGAGAAGAGAGCGTTCAAGTCTCAAACCTTCTTCAAAGACAAACCCGAATCATCAACAAAGAAGAGAAATAGACGTCAAAGGAAAAAGAAGAAAGCTCAACAATGATCAATCACAAAACGGCACTAAGGGGGAGATTGTTAGCTTTATATTTAGTAGTGCTCGTTTTGTAATTAAGTAATTATGTTGTTCTTTGAGTCTATTATGTTTTAGATAAGGGTTTATCATGTAATTCATTATGTGCCTGCTTGTAATTATGAAGGGGGTTTAAGTGTAATTTATGTGGCTATATAAACCCCCCACATGTATTAAAAAGCTAACCTTTTGACCAATTAATCTTTCATAGTTATAATACCTACTTTCTCTCTAAATACCTACTTTCCCATTTCACATAAAGGTTCATTACACATTTTAGCATAGTTTACAGAATGAAAATCCATTTTGAAGTACCTTTATAGCTTAAGAATTGAGGCTAATATCACTATTTCGGTAAACAATTTTTAATTATAAAGTCCTCAGTTTAAGCTATACACAAGAGAGGTTGAATTGATACAAATTTATATTGATAAAAGTTGCCTAAAAGGCCTGGAATATTTGGACAAAAGCTTTTGTGGTGATTTGTAAAAATTTCTATGATTTAATGAAATAAAATGATAATTAAAAGGTATATAAATAAATTAATAAATTATATAAACCATGAATCTGATCAAAGCTACTTAACCGATGATAAAAGTGACCAAAACCTACTGGGGAAAAATAATTACAAGCAAGGGAACAAGAACTATACAATTTAAAAGTAAATTATTAAGTAAAAATCACAAATTAATCATTATTATTAAATAAATAGAAATAATGCACAAATAAATATAAAAATCATAACATTACAAATAAAAAGGCTTATAAATCAGTAGATAATCCATCTATAATTATCTATGAATTTTAGAGATAATTTAAGGACTTAAAAATAATTATAAGGAATTATTTAATTAATAAATCAATAAAATAAGTAAATAATTAATTAAATAATATTAAATTAAATAAATAATTATAAATCAGTAAGATATATCAACATTAATATTATAAGAACACAAATGTCAAATATGGTTATTAAATAAAGTATGCAATGGAAAATATCTATAAAACAATAAACTACCGAAATTCCAATAACCGAACAAAATCGTATGAATGACCCTTACTACCAAATGTCTTCCAACCAAATGAGGTGAACAACATAATGTACTTGAATTCCATAATTAAACAACAACCAAAGATGGGATACTAGCATACATCTCATGATCTAGTTTACTAGTCATGCAACTCACACTTACGTTGTGCATATTTCGAATACCATGGTTTAGGCTTGCTTGAGGAAAGACACCACTAGCCGAAGATCTCACTTTTGATCAGCTCTCTTTCACTCTCAATTCAAGTGAGTCATAGCCCCCTTTGAAACTATTTTATGTGTTTAACTATCGGGGTGAAAAGCATGATATATAAATGAAATTGCTTTCTATATATTTATGAAATGATTCATGGGATTACGATTATGAAATGAAGTTATATCGTATGTTCAGTGTGATAAATGTTATACGATGAGCTTGAGTTCTGTCAACCCGTTTTCTTTCGGTACACTACTGTTTACTCCGATAGTGGAGGCCTGTAGTTAGATAGTTGCGCAACTAGGATTTGTCCACCCACCCAACGTGTAACGGTGGGATGTTTGGTTGCCTTTGTGACGGCCATCATTCCCAGTCCGACCACGCGGTGTTCTAGCTACCTTAAATTTGAATGGTCGTCTCCATGGCACAACCCTATTATTATTAATACGGCACTTGATTGACAGCTTATGCTATGAAATGAATTATATATATATATATTGATGGACTTGATAAAATGGTAGTAGTAGTAGTGGCTCAAACATTTACTCATCAAAGTTTACTTGAAATATGCCCATGTGGCTAGATGATATTGATATTATGATGTTGGTTATTATAAGTTGAACATGCGCTTAGAAATGATTATTTGAAAGAATACTTGGAAATTTTAAGACTCATTATCCTTGAATATGGTTGGTTTATATATATGTGTTGCTAGTTAAAACCTATGAACTCACTCAACTCTCGTAGTTTACACTTTTTTTTCATGCTTTTCAGGTTTAGAGCAGTAAGTAGCTTCAAGGACCGCTTCTTGGATTCTATGTGTTTGTTGTATGGTTGGATAAGTATTGCAAACATTTGATCTTTTAACTATGAATTTGGTTATGTAATTGATTTAGACGTCATCTTGAACTTGTAATCTTTTGGATTTAAATGTCATTTGAAAACTTGTGTTGATGTTTTATATTTAAATCTTTTGTACCATGTCGTTCTGTGGCATATCGTGTTTCCGCCTTAGTCGGGGTGTTACATATTCTAAATTACATAGACATAATTTTAATATTATTTGACAAGAACAATTTTGGGCACAACCTATGTTAATTATATGACCTGTCTTAATCCCTAAACTAGGTGGACTTGACACAAATCATTAACTCGCAATAAGTTGTCTTACAAAAATCCAAATCAAATAATAGTAAATAAAATACTCAATCACTCATATGAATTATAATCCATAAAGAACAACATTTACGAGACTCAAAGTAAAGTTCATCAAATAAGATTAACTAACAATTATTCATCGGGAGAGATTGCAAAAACCTTAGCCGGACATGGTTATCTTCAAGTCACCAAAGCTTGATGTGATTTACTCCATGAAAATGTCGAATATTTGTTGGCCTTCCTTCTGTTCGTCTCCTAATTCGTCCGCAGCTAAAATTAAATTGTCGAATGAATTAACTTGTCGACCAAATCCCTCACGAAATTAATGATGGACGACCCCCCGAAACTAATCTCTGTCGAAACCCTTTCCTCGAAATTAATGAGAGGCTGCTTCCCAATTAATGAGATTCCCCTTTATTGAAGTTATTAATTAAATATATATAGCCTCGTTTCCTTGTTGTCCACATACAAATTTTAACCGACATAAGATCAAAACAATTAATTATGGCTTCTTAATTTGTTGTGTGATTTTCGTCCAGCAAGACCTAAAAATAAAAGAAAGTAGACCATTGGGCTGATGGAGTGATATGCGGCCCAATTAAGAAAATCAACACCAAAGTCTTCAAATACGTGTTCTACACATATTTCTTTCGATGAGTTCATTTGTTCCATGTCATGTTTATATACTTGAATGATGTTATCTCACTTAATCACCATTTTAGACCATAATTTATCTTTGTTAGCCCAAACCTGAAATTTATAAAACATATATTAAAATAAGTCTATTCTATAGAAAATTAATATATTTAATTATTTTTAGACCATTTAATATATATCTAATTATGACTTATTAAACCTCCCTAACTTAAGCTTTGTTTGCCCTAAAGCAAATCTATATTTCAAGATCAATTATCCTTATGGTACACAAGCATGAAAAACATGACAATTAACAAAAAGAAGCTAAACCATTAAGTTGAAAACAATTAAAATGATTAGGCAGTTTTAATCTTAAATGACACCTGAAATGTTTGTCAATACTCAAATGATTCTCAAGCCTCGATAAAACACGACTAAGCACCGCTCAAATGAAACGAAACATATCTCACTATCACATTCCAACTAACAAACTATTGGGTTGCATGATGAATAATCACTCAACGCCTAGTCGTGATGCATACTATTTTACCATAGGCAAGCACTAGATATAACCATCAGAAGAGGACTTTTAAGGGTTGTAATGTTGTGAAAGGGTCATTAAAAATAAAAGGTATGGAATATCTGGGAAAATTGTTGTAAAATAAAAATAAAAATTTAAAAACATATTTTAGTCCAACACAACCTGTGCCATTAGTTGCCATCTTCCTAGCTAACCCAATAAGACGTTATCCTGACAATACAACTCAATAGACCGATAAAAACCGACACCATTGTGGTGCATTATATTCAAGATGACTTAAACAACCATAACAAACCATAGTTGGCTTTAACGAATGTGCCAACTTAGCCATGAGAAATATAACAATAATAAGCTTTTGTTGGTTTAACAAATGTACCAACACAAATTGACTTGACATAAATGTGGGAATACCAATTCACAGTCCAAGTTCATTTTTCATTTTTATTTTTCTGTTTTTATTCCCTTTTTTTTCTGTGAAATATTTTTACCCTGCCTAATTGGTATTTCATTTGAACTTTAGAATGCATTAACAAATCATATTTTCACTAATTTGAATGATCTAGACTTTGACCAAATATTATGACAACTCAACCTGTTCTCAAAACCGATAATATATTAACCGACACAACTTATCAAACCCAAAATCTCCCGCTAACATAGGCAACCAATGACCCACCATGGATTTCGACTATCGGTATGGCTAGGATAGGTGAAATATTTGGGTGGAGTTTAAACAAAAGAAATAGGCTAGGCTCAACAGGTTTTCTAATTGTATCTTACACTAAAAATGAGTGTAACAAGGGTTTCACAAAGGTGGTTCACTAACTAGTGTAGTTAGCTACTAAAAACAAGCACATAAGAATGAACATGAACACATAACAAAACAATGGGTGAAATTCAAAGAAAAAGGGTTAGTCCTAATTTGCCTCTTCGTCTTCTAGTCATACCTATATCACCGAAGTGATCTCACTGCGGTCTCGAAATGATCAGCTAGGACAAGTTCTAGAATCAATGCAATCACCAGCACACTCATATCAAAGAAGAAAGTAAGCCGGAAATGGAAAAACTAACCTCAAACATGCACATTATAGTTCAAAGTTCTTAGTAGAACCCTTACTCTCGAATAAATTCAAAAGCCTATGAGAAGGACAAATTTACAAGGCCAATTAATCCAAATCCGTAAACACCTAGCATATCTATAAATGATCAAGAATCTCACATAATTGGTGTTTTGGGATATAAGTGTGCTAGTCATGTTATCAATCCAGAAGGGATCGCCCTATCAATTATTTGAGATTACATTTCCCAGTTAAAATTTTGCACCAAAAGGAATTAGCTGAATTACTTACTAATATTATTCCTATGTTGCAAAAAGTAATCAAACTTTGAGGACAAACATCACAAAAGTTTAAAATTACCCGGTTTTTCCTATTTACTTCCCTCTCCATGTAAGTCTTATAATGAACTAAATAAATCAATGGGAAAAATAGGGAAAATAAATAAAAAGTATAAGAAAAACGAAACTTCCCGGGTTTAGATGATGCGATTCTGATGTGCGGTTGACTTGAAAATCTTCAAAATGCATATCAACCTTCTCTTGTGTTTCTTCTATTTCACCATCCTTCTCTCTTCTTGAACCTGCTCATACTTGAAATAACAAACAAGTGAACTAAAAACAAAACAATAAGTTTGACTCCCCTCCCCAACTTTGAGCCGAGCATTGCCCTCAATGCTCAAAACTAGAGATAAATCCATTACGCAAATTATCTACTTCTTTCTCTCTCCCGGGGTTGACACAAATAAACAAGTTAATACAAACCCCTCCCCAACTTTGACCCTGCCAAAGTTGATGAACAATTGTATTATTGGTGACATAACTAAGAAAAAAAATACTTAAAATAAAAGACACAAAAACTAACTAAATTAATGGGTTGCCTCCTATTCAACGCTTAGTTTAACGTCATCAGCCTGACGATACCTGATTGGAGCCTAATTGATAGATTGAAATGGCACAAAATGTACCACTTCCACAGTCATGGCTGCACCTTTCTCCCACTCAAAACATAACTTCAACCGTTGGCCATTGACAATAAATGGCTCGCCACCATCCAAATTCTTAATCTTCACTGCTCCATGAGGTGTAACTTTGGTGACAATAAACGGCCCCATCAATTTACTCTTCAACTTACCTGCAAATAATTTTAAACGAGAATTGAATAACCATACCTTTTGACCAACTTGAAATGACTTCCTCACTATGTGTCGATCATGAAAAGCCTTAGTTTTGTCCTTATAGATTTTGGAACTTTCATAAGCTTCTCGTCTCATCTCCTCTAACTCTGATAATTGAAGTTTTCTTGCCACTCCAGCTTCATCCAAATCCATGTTTACCTTCTTAATAGCCCACTCTGCACGATGCTCAAGTTCAACAGGTAAATGACAAGCTTTACCATAAACAAGTCGATAAGGTGACATACCAATAGGGGTTTTAAATGCCGTTCGATATGACCATAAAGTATCATCCAATCGTTGTGACCAATCCTTGCGGTTGGGTCGAATAGTTTTTACCAAATTCCTTTTAATTTCCCTATTTGACACTTCAACTCGTCCACTTGTTTGTGGATGATAGGGTGTAGCAATTCTGTGATTCACACCATAATGCTTAAGTAATTTTCCAAATTTAAAGTTCTTAAAATGAGATCCACCATCACTAATAATAGCTTTGGGAATTCCATGTCTAGCAAATATGTTTTTCTTGACAAATTTAAGCACTACATTATGATCATTAGTCCTAGTAGCTTCAGCCTCTACCCATTTAGAAACATAGTCAACCGCCACTAAAATATATTCAAACCCAAAAGAAGTAGGAAAGGGACCCATAAAGTCAATGCCCCACACATAAAAAATATCACAAACAAGTATAGGGTTCAAAGGCATCATGTCCCGTCTAGATATCCCACCAACCTTTTGACACCTAACACATGCTTTAAAAAATAAATGGGCATCTCTTGTAACAACCCTCAATTTCAAATTAGGACTATTTACTTATACTTATCTAGGTATCGATCCGTAGAGGTTTATTAAGAGAAATGCCTTAGAAATACCATAAATGACTTACTATCTTAGAAATGCCATAAACAATAGCTATAATCATTCAAGACAATCTCAAGCTATAAATTAGTTCTAATCGAACTTGATGAAAAGTCAATAAACCAAAAATTTATATTTCAAGAAGATATGATGATATAAATAATTATACAAGGTTCATAAGTTGAAGATAACAATAAAAAATCCTTACAAATGTCTAACAAGTTTAAGCATCAAGCGAATGAAAGTACATGCAAAAATAAATATATATGATGACCATCTAAAAATATATTTATAAATCTATGGTGTCCATAAAAGTTCTTGCATGATAATAAATGTATGTATGTAGCTAAAATGAATACAAGTGGTGAATAATAACTAAATAACCAATTCGAAAGATAAAATGTACATGCATACATACATATACATACGGTTTTATGTGTATATATATATATATAAATGGGAACACATCTTGTACCACAAGGTCCTAATAACAAGTACTTAACTAGTACATGCACCTTACATACAACATATACATACAAGTACTTGAAGCAACTAACAAAACCAAAATACACTTTCAAAATTTGAAAGAAATTTCGGCACATACACCCTCCCAAAACCCTTTAACCAATCAAAAATAAGCTAGTCCTTACACTTCCAAGACAAGACTTGGATACTCCAACTCCCTCCCTTCACACCTTAATCACTCTAACATTTCCCAATACACACACAATCTCTTATTTCTCTCTCATTTCCTCTCAAATTTTCTGCATTTTCTTCTCTTTTCTCCCTCTCCATTTCGGCCCAAATAATCAAGAAAAAGGCAAGAATAAATCACATCTAACATATAACAATAATACGGGTTTATACTAAATTAATCAAGGGTTGATTCAAGTAAGGTTTAAGGGTTATTTCAAGCTTGGAATAAGGGTTGTTTAGAGCTTATAGGGCCACGAAATTTCTGTCCAAAATCGCTTTCAAATCCGAGTTCATCAAGGGTATAAATTTTCATCTCTTTGTTTAATCTATCTTGTTTTTGTTTATACGAAAAGATCTTTATCAAAAATTAAGTTTTTCTTTGATTTTCTTCTTCAAAATACACTTAATGAGGGCATGTTGATAGAATCTTTCCTTTCATGCCATTGCATGTCAAGATCTAGAGAAAAGATTCAAGGATTCAACTCATATAAAACCCAAAAGTGATGGTTCATGAAAAAGCTTTCAAACTAGTTGATAGACCTATATAAAAATCGATTTGTGATGATATAAATGGAACATATATTCTGTGATTTTCATAAATAAACTTATTTTTATGTTGTATGAAAGATTTGTCAAGAGATTTGTTCATAAAATGGTTAAATGGTCACATGCAATCACATTTTTGGATGATATTTGCAAGAACTAAGTTTATTGATTTTGTTGGGTAAAAGTTCAAGTATGAATGATGTGCGTTGATCTTGAAATTAGTTGAAATCTGTATATTTGATGTTAAGGAACACAAAATAAAGTAATAATCTAGAGGCTAAAACAAGTAACAAACACTATTGGTGAGTTGATATAATCAAGAAGATTCTGACATAAATAATCTTTTCACTTGGGACAAATAAACTGAGCATTTCCAGACATTTTCAAACAAAACTTTCAAAATAAAAGTTGTAGATAAATTAGTTAAGTTTAATCTCCAACTGGAATTACTCAAAAATACTGAACCAAATGAAAGAAATGATTTTTCTACTGAAACTGGTCAAAACTATAATTTTGTCTGAATATTTTATGAACTTTAACAATTTTTATCTCCTAATCCGTAAGGTTCTAGGAGGTCATACTTGGTGGAAAATAACTTCAATGTGTCATGCATTTAAAATAAAATCATGGGATTTTTCTAACAATCAGAACATCGAGAACTTTTATAAAACTTCTGATGTCGCAAACAGTTCCCATTCGGGACAGTTCATGTTTGAGCAATTTTTAGAGGTAGTAAACATCACTTAAAAATTCATCCAAAATTCAAAAAAATAGGAGACACATATAGGTTGTTTTATAAAAATCAAGAAGATCCAAATAATTGGTTTCAATCACTAAACATTGGCCAACACTTTACAAAAAATAAAGTACAAAACAGAAAATTTTGAAGTAAACTAACCATTTGTATAATGGGCTAAAAGATGCACTAAAGACCATAATGGGCTAACCCGGCCTAAATACTAAACCCATAGAACCATAAATCAGTAGGCCCACTTGGCCCAACAAACCATAAAGTCCAATGACCAATATAACCCATTAAGCACATAACCCAAATAAGGTTAAGCCCAATAACTAAATTAAGCCCAAATCACTTTAAAACCCATCACATTTTGGCCCAATTGATAATGGCCCATAACACTTAAACGAAATTCATGAGATAAGTATAATCAAAATAAAACAAAGATAATTAAGTGAGATATGCATAAGTAATTATGTTAACCAAGCTATACATTGATATTACAAATGCTAATTCGCGCTAAAATCGGTTACACAACAAATGATGAATAAGGATAACATAACTCAATATGACATTTCTATATGATAACCTAATATATCAAGTGAAACCACAAATGAAGCCAAGTTACCGAAAATCTAACAACTTATAACTACGCATGTAATGAAAGTAACATTTCTCACCATAAATCTCTACAACCAAAACGATGCGAATGTTAGCAATGTACTTGGATCGCACGATTTATAGCAACATAATGAAAGTGGCATTTCTAGGTAATGGCTTAAGATAGGAACTTATGTATATTAGTCCTCTCGTAGGGATAGTCTTGGCTTTGAAATGTGGATGAGGACCATGATGGAATATATGATCAAGGAAGCAATAGATGGGAAGTACCTATTTTTGATATATAGATATAACGCTTGGCATATCAAGGTGAGTCATAGCCCCCTTTCAAACTATTTTATCTGTATAACTATCGGGGTGAAAAGCATGATATATAAATGAAATTGCTTTTATATACATATATATATAATGATTTTTGATAATATGATTATGAAATAAAATTGTTTCGTATGTTCAATGTGATAAATGTTTTATGATGAGCTTGAGTTCTATCAATCCGTTTCTTTCGGTACACTACTATTTACTCCGAAAGTGGAGGCCTGTAGTTAGAGAGTTGCGCAACTAGGTTTCGTCCACCCACCCATAAGTGTAACGGTGGAAGGTTGGTTGCCTTTGTGATGACCGTCACTTCCAGTCCGACCATAGTGGTGCTCTAGCTACCTTATATTTAAATGGTCGTCTCCATGGCACGACCCTATTATTATTAATACGGCACTTGATTGACAGCTTGTACCATGAAATGAATTATATATATATTGTTGGACTTGATAAAATGGTAGTAGTAGTGGCTCAAGCATTTACTCATCAAAATTATGTAAATTATGTCTTTGTGGCTAAATGAAATTGATATTGAATTATGCTCTTGTGGCTAAGTTAAATTGATATTAATATTGTTGATAATTGGAAATTGTTTGAACATACAGATTGGGTATCGTCCCTCATATGATATCTTGAAAGACGTTGAAATTGGTGATATTGAAATGATTTTGGTAACCGAATGATTTTGGTATGATATACGATTAATCGATTTATATACTTTTTCTCTCATGATGATTTGACAAATGAAAACTTGAAATTTTACTATGGATTTTTCCAAGTCTTGATATGACATTATGGTATTTGGAAATTTGATAATATGATATGAAAATTTTGTCGGTCATATGATTTGGATATTTCGAAATGTAATAGTAATCGGTTCTCTAAGTATTAAAACGGTGATGTACCAAGATTTATATAAAAACCTATGCACTTACCAACTACGTTTTTGTAGTTGACACTTTTTCTTCATGCTTTTCAGGAAATAAGCTTAAGCATTGAGGATTTATATGCTTCATGATTATTTGCATTGCACTTTGGAGTCAAAGATCAAACCTTGTGATAGGCAATGGAATCCGCCTTGATCATTGTAGTTTACTATTTCATGTGCTTGTTATTTGGTTCGTGGACTTAATATCCAAGTATGGTGGACGCATTTGTACTTGGAAATTGGTTCACAGGTTTGTACATTGTAAATTCTTTTTATCAAATAAAGCTATGGTGAATGTTATTTATAATCCTTTGTTTTGAATACTCGACTTTCTGTACATCTCATTGTTCCGCCTTAGTTGGGGTGTTACATATCTAAATATAGTTGGCCAAAAGAAACCAGATTAAAGTACCTTATGTCCAGTTTTTCTTGCACTAAAATGACCACCGGATGCATAAGAATGACAATGTGAAAGAATATCATTATGCTCATGATCGGGCACACATCCACGAATTACCTGGTCCGGACACATCTTGTAAAGATGCGGATCCTCCCAAATATAGTACTTCAGCTGAGAAAAAAAGTAATCATTTTTCTGCTTGGTCCAATGCTCTGGTAATCTCTGCGTAGCCAAATAATTAACATTGTGAGCATACCAAGGTAGATTAGAAACATTAAATAAACTTTCATCCAGAAAATTTTCTTGAATCAATTCAGTGGGGTCAAACGGTGATGGAGGAATCCTAGACAGATGACCCGCAACAACATTTTCACAACCTTTTTTATCAAGGATCTCTAGGTTAAATTGTTGTAACAAAAGAATCCACCGAATCAATCTAGGTTTTGCATCTTTCTTTTCCAGTAGATGTTTTAAAGCACTACGATCAAAAAAGACAATAACTTTAGACCCCCAAATATAAGACCGGAATTTATCTAAAGCAAAAATAACAGCAAGTAGTTCTTTTTCAGTTGTTGTATAATTCAATTGAGCTTCAGAAAAAGTTTTGCTTGCATAATAAATCACAAAGTGCTTTTTGTCAACCCGTTGTCCCAAAACCGCCCCTGCTGCATAATCACTTGCATCACACATAATTTCAAAAGGTTTTGTCCAATCCGGTGATTGCAAAATTGGGGCCTCGGTTAGCTTTTACTTCAACAAGTTATAAGCCTTAAGACAAGATTCATCAAAAATAAACGGTGCAGCTTTTAACAACAAATTACACAATGGTTTAGACATAGCACTAAAGTACTTAATAAATCGCCTATAAAAACCTGCATGTCCTAAAAATGAACGAACACCCGAAATGAGTTGTACTTTAGCCCGGTCTACCTCAAAACCACGTTCAGAAACAACATGCCCTAACACAACCCCTTCCCTGACCATAAAATGACATTTCTCCCAACTTAAAACAAGATTTGTCTCAGTACATCTTTTTAAAACCTTTTCTAATTGACCTAGACAAACTTCAAATGATTGACCAAATATAGAGAAATCATCCATAAATATTTCTAAAGAATCACCCACCATGTCAGAAAAAATACTCATCATACAACGGTGAAAAGTAGAGGGTGCGTCGCATAAACCAAATGGCATCCTTCGAAAAGCGTAGGTGCCATATGGACAAGTAAAGGTGGTTTTGGCCTGATCATTAGGATGAATGGGTATTTGATTGTAACCTGAATACCCATCTAAGAAACAATAAAACTTTTGGCCAGCTAGTTTCTCTACAATTTGGTCAATAAAGGGTAATGGAAAATGGTCCTTAGAAGTAGCAAGATTAAACTTCCTATAATCTATACAAACCCTCCATCCCGTGACAGGACAGGTAGTAATCTGCTCTCCATCTTCCATTTCAACAATGGTGATGCCAGATTTCTTCGGAACAGTCTGAGTCGGACTGACCCATTGACTGTCCGAAATGGGAAAGATAATACCTGCATCCAGCCATTTTAACACTTCCTTTTTTACCACATCTCGCATATTGGGATTAAACCGCCTTTGAGCATTGCAAGATGGCTTAACATCTGGGTCCGTTACAATCCTATGCATACAAAACGATGGGCTTATCCCCTTTAAGTCAGCAATGGTCCATCTAACAACAGTTTTGTACTTTCCAAGCACCTCCATTAACGCATCGTCCTGTGGTCCTGAAAGATCAGAAGCAATAATAACTGGTAAGCTTTTATTAGGACCAAGGAAAGCGTACTTTAAATGAGAAGGTAAGGGTTTAAGTTCAAGAGTAGGAGGTGTCTCCAATGATGGCTTGGTGGCTATGTCGATGCTATGAGGTAATGACTCAAATTTGTAGGACCACGGTGGCTTTTGAAAATCCACTGTGCTAGCAACTACTTTCTCAATAGCATTCACCTCCTCCATCTCTAGCAAATCTTCATCATTTGCATAAAAACACTCAAAAACACCGTCCTTGAGCATACGAGTTGCATGCTTTTGGACCTATTCATCAATAGCATCAATAGCATAACAATCATTAGTAATAGAAGCCGATAATGTATTAAAAATATTGATTCTTAGCTTCTTATTACTAAAAGAAATATCCATGACCCCTGTTCGACAATTAATGCGTGCATCAATTGTAACCAATAATGGACGACCCAAAATGATTGGTGGTGGGGTATCCCTATACGATGCCTCATTATCCATCACGATAAAATCAACAGGATAATAAAAATCCTCTACTTTCACAATCACATCCTCTAAAATACCTCTTGGAATCCTTGTTGACCGATCGGCGAGTTGAATAATAATATCAGTTTGTTTTAAAGAACCTAACTCATACCGATCAACTAGACTAGATGGAAGTATATTGATGCTTGTACAAAAATCCGTCAACGCCTTTTTGATAAAAACGTTACCAACAGTTACAGAATTAAAAGGCGTTCCTGGATCTTTGAACTTAGGTGGAAGTGAGCCAGATATAACAACACTAACTTGTTCAGTTAATTCCACGTTTTTGGGCAATGATTACTTAAGTTTCCGTTTTTGGGTGCACAAGTCCTTCAAGAATTTTGCATAAGCTGGAATTTGCTTAATTGTATCAATTAATGGAAGATTAATTCTAACTTGTTTGAAAATTTCCCACATATCATCAGATTTTGGTCCTTTCTTCCCATAAGGAGAGGAGACCGGTGCCTTTAAAGCTGTAGGGAACGGTGTGGAGTTAACATCCACATCATCTTCCCCAACTTTGGGCTGAGTGGGAGGTTTCACAAAAGTTTCATGATTTTCATTACCCTCCCCATTTTTAAATGGAAACCCGTCATCATTTTCCAAATCATCATCATTATTACTAGAAAAAGAAAACTTAGCTTGATCATACCTGTTTCTAGGCATGTCTAGGATCTGAATCTTGTTGTCATACACTTTACCATTCCGAAGTGAGCTAATCATGTTTACATGTCCCTGACTTTGAGGCTTGTGTGCTTGATTTAAATCTGTGTAGCTTGGAAGCCTCCTATCTTCTCTCCTTCCCAATTGCTCAGCAAGTTGACCCACTTGTCTTTCTAAAGCAGCAATAGATTTGGAGTTTGCTTCGGTTTGTTTTCTACTACTTTGAATAAGCGAGTCCCAGACTTCGGTCTTCTTTCTAATATCTTTCATGAACAACTACGTTTGTGATTCTAAGCTAGATGATTGATTAGCATTTTGATTCTGATTTTGCCCTTAGAATGACCCTTGACCTTGGTTTTGATATGGATGTGGTTGGTTCAGGTATTGTTGTTGACCATATTGCCAAGGTTACCTCTGAAAGTTAGCCTGATTTTGAAAATTTTGTTGAGGCCTTTGTTGAAAGGGTTTTTGTGAGTAGTTGAACTGCTGATTTGTTTGTTTAAGATTCTGAGAGTTCGTTGCATTATCACCATTCCATCTGAAATTTAGATGATCCCTCCAACCCGGATTATAAGTGTTGGAATATGGATCATATCTCCTACCCTGCACTTCATTCACCTGCTCTTCCATAATGGGTGGCATTGATGTGTAATTTGAGTGTATAATTTGTTGAATCGTTTTGCTCGTAACAATCACCCAAGTTTTAAATTTATAAAACAAGGATATTGTTAGAAATCCAAAAAATAGTGATACATTGTAATTTAAGTTATGGATTTACTTGTTGTTAAGTCATGTGTTGATAATTTCTAAGGTTGAGGGGCTAATTGTGATAATTAGCATAGTTGGTTAGTTTAGACTATAAATAGCCCTCAATTCCTTAGAAATCATAACTTTGACATAACTCTTGACACATTTTTCATACCATTACACCTGAATAACACACACTTGATCCCAATTCTCTCTCAACACACACACAAACACCAAGAACACACACACACACTCTAAACCGCCATTGTTGATGTGAATTCAAGTGATAAAATCGTGTTGTTACATGTGGTATCAGAGCAAAACATCGTTTTGATCTCGATCCATACCTGAATTCAATCACAATTCATCAAACAATCACTCTATAATTCTGTTTTTAATCCAGTTCGTGTTCGTTTTTTTTTATCACTGAAAATTCAAAAATAACCTCTCAAATCACATAAAATCACAAATGTTTATTCACCGTTTGATTCCTCATAGTTAAATACCTAATCCTCTCAAGTTTCGTGTTCTAATTCGATCTAGATCAAAAGTTCAGATTTTGAGTTTTTGGCGCTAAAATTTGGGATTTGATTCTGTTGTGTTATAAGCTGAAGTGTGTTAATCGGATCGTTGCTGAGGTGAAAACAAACTGTTTGCAAATGGTTTCATGTTCCAGTTCTTAGAAAATCAAAAGATATTGAAGGTTTAAAAATCGTCAATGGAGTTGTTCATGTTCAGAGGTTGAAGACGACTTTGTGAAGCTAAAACGATCTCATTTAGATCGTTTCAGTTTTTCTTTCCTTGGTACTTACATTTCAGTGTTGTGGCTTGTAAAACGGTTCAAATTTGATCGTTTTGACAAGTGTGATTGTGGTGTGAAGAGTTGATTGTGGCTATCTGATCCTTTGGATTGGTTTTGGTCAATTCAATTTCTTGAAAATAATCAAGTTTTGGTGAAATTCTGTGCTGAAACCTAAAACGATCTCTTTTAGATCGTTTCAGTTTTTGTGAAACCAGAACGATCTGTTTTAGAGTTAAACATTCTCTGGTTTGAGTAATTCGTGAAGAGTTGTGTTTGGGAATCATAATATTCTTGGGTAACTGATCTTCGTGATTGGTTTTGCTCAATTCATTTCATTCCAATTCATACCAAACCTCTGCCCAAATCATTTCAGAATACTTAGAATTTTTTCTTCAAAATTCTCAAGATAATTTCAATTTAGATCGTTTCATTTTAGATCGTTTCATTCTTGCCCATTTAGATCGTTTCATTTTCACTTCCTCTAAATCGTTTCATTTCACTTTCTTAAAACAATTTCAATTTAGATCGTTTCATTTCATTCCAATTTAGATCGTTTCATTCCTTCAAAAATCAATTCAATTCTCAATTCAAATCAATTTTTAATGGCTACTCGTGAAGCGTTGGCTCTGGGTACTGATACAAGACCTCCAGTTCTTTATCGTGGTAACTATGGACTTTGGAAGAAAAGGTTCATGGATTATGTGGAATGTCAGACTAATGGTCACATGCTTAAGGATTCAATCATGAATGGACTTGCTATGCATCGTCATCCTACTACCGGTGCTATTTTGACTCCTGATCTTTTGAATGCCGAAGAAAGAGATCGTACTGCTGCTGACAACAGAGCTAGGTCATGCTTGTACCAAGCACTTCCTGATGAGATCTATGGCTCAATTGATTCTTATGACACAGCAAAGGAGATTTGGGATGAAGTTGCTAGACAAATGGAAGGTGCTGATGTAACCTCAACAATCCGACTGACAAATGTCTTAACTGAGTTTGACAATTTTCAGAAATCACCAAATGAATCTCTCGAGTCCGTGTACTACAGATTTTGCAATGTGATCAATGAACTGAGAAAGAACAAGGTCAAGAAATCTGAAATTGAGCTGAACATCAAATTTATCAAAGCACTTGGTCCCGAGTGGGAAGATTATGGAACTCAAATCAAGCAACATCAAGATCTGACCAAATTCACCATTCATACTCTTTATGAATCTTTCAAGTTGAATGAGCATCAAGTTCTAAGCAAATATTCATTCAACAAAGTGCCAGAAGTTGTATCTACTGATCCTTTGGCATTGGTTGTTGAAAGAAAGGTTTCTGAGGCTCTTAAAAGACAAATGACTGTTGTTTCTTCGTCAGATGAGGAGGGAGAAGATTTTTTGGCTCCAAGAGATGGTGTTCCTGATGAATTCTACCAAGCTCTTGCCGCTGTGACTAAGCATTTCAAGAAAAAGTATTTCAAAAAGAGGCCAACTAACAACACTCTTCGTACTTCATCAACTAGTGCATTTCCAAAGAAGGAACAATATCATCACAAGAGTTTTGAACAAGATGAAACAACTGGTTCCAAGAACGGAGTTAAGAAAGCAGAAACTGAGAAACAAATCATGGAAAAAGGAAAAACATCTGACAAAAAGTGTTACAACTGTGGAGTTCCTGGTCATTTTGCTGTGGATTGCAAGCTGCCTCGCAAAAAGAATTATGAATACTACAAGCAGAAGATGCTCTTGGCAAAGCAAGTTGAAGCCGGTCAAGCCTTGATTGTTGAAGATGACAAGTGGCTTTTACTGACTGATGATGAAGATGAAGATCTGTCTGCAAATGTATGTTTCATGGCAAGGTTGAGCAAAGACAAAATTTTGGAGGTTGACAGCATTGACGAGGAATATCCCGATGATGAGGTAAATCTCGACTCTACTTTTTCATCAATTAAGGATAAAGAGTCTTGTAGAATTGCCTTATCTAACTTGACGAATCATTACACTTTTTTAGCCAACAAAAACAAGAAATTGAAAAATAGCATTTTATTTTCAAAAAGGGAGTACACAAAACTTCTTGAAGAAAATTCTAAACTACTTTTTGAGTATGATGCTATGAAACAAGAATTTCAAAACTATAAAGAACAAATGTTGGTTAAAGAATGTGAGATAAATGCGTCTCCTGATTTTAAGTTATTGGAAAAGTGCCATGATTTAGAAAAGACCATTCTTGATCTTGAAAAAGCCAATCAAGATCTTGAAGTTCAAAAGACCAATGAATAGCTTCGGGCAAATGCAAGACAAATGGATGTTGATATTCTGAATAAGAAGCTTTAAGAAGCTACACCAAAAACAATTGAACTCGAAAGAAAAGTTTCTGATTTAAAATCATAAATGTCTTTTAAAAGCCATTGAGATTGAAAACCTTGAAAGACAAATTGAGGAACATAAGAAGAATATACTTTTCTATCAAGAAAAGTTGTACAAAGTTGAACAAAATCTTCTGTTGGATTTCACTGCCTATTTCAATAAATCAAAGATTGATAAATCGGAACTTCTTCTTGGGTTGGGTTTTGAGAATATCACTCCATTGCAAAAAGCAAAAGAAGAAATTATACCTTTGTATGATGAAAAATTTTTAAGACTTGGTATGGTACAACAATTTATTCGTCCTTTGGATGACGAATTTAAGACTGATGAAGTTGAGAAGATTCAAAAGAATAAATTTTTGGTTAATTATGATGCTATCAATACTTCTTATGACATGAAAAATTCAACAATTTTTGAATTAGAAGAGATTGCGTCTAATTTTCAAAACCAAGAATTTGTCATTTCTCCACCAAAACAAACTAAATTGTATACTCCATCCACATTTTTGGAAAAACAAATAGAAGGTTTCTCAACAAAAACTCATTCATAATCTACAGTCTCAAAGTCCGAATTCAAAGAATCAATCAGTTGTTGATGATGTCAAGAAAGTTTGTGTGAATGTTTCTACCCAAACTGATTTCAGTCTTTTAGTAGACCATTTCAATCAGACTACTTCTGATTCATTTACAAATTCATCCACCCAGACCGTGACTGACTGTTCTGCATGTACTTGTCAAACTACTGCTACTTCTATGGATGCAAATTATGTGCAATCTGATTTATCTGATGAAGATCTTGCGCATAACTTAGTTTTGATATGGTACTTTTATAGATTTTTCACATGCAAAAATCTTGATGAGCTAGTTTTTCACCCTAAGCTTTGTGCTAGTATAGGTGTTGATACTTCTACTCAATTTTCCTGTGAAACCAAGGATGTTTCAGTCCAAGTCGACCTTATTCCTGAGACTACACGTGGTATGATGTTGGACAAAAAGATTTCTGATATTTCTACATTTTCGAAAGAATTCACCAAAGATGATTTTGATAAATTCATGGAGGAAGAATATGTTTTTGACTCAGAAACTGAGAAAAAGATTGAATCTATCAAAATCATTAATTTTGAAAAAGAAATAAAAGGAGAATCTCAAAAACTAAAATCAGTGTCCAAAGCTCTAACACCATATTACTTCCAAGAACGAGTTAAACCCAAACTCGTCAAGGATGAACAAGAGAGTTCTACCCCTTCTGTCAAGACTGAACAAAAGAGTCCTAACCCTCCAAAACCTGCTGACAAACATGTTAAAAAGAAACAAGCTGAGACCTCACCAAAACCAAGGTATCACAAAGTGAAACTTCCAAATGACAATTCAAATGCTTCTTTGTCTAACTCTCAATCTAGTTCAATTTCTAAAGTGCCTAAGTCTAGCTCCGTTTTGCTAACTAGGGATACTTCAAATGGTGTAACTAGATATAGGGATAGATATGGATGGTTTACAATTACCAAACCTAACAAGCAAGAAGTTTCCACAACTACAAAAGAGACAAAAAGGATGAATAAGTCTAAAACCCCTCGTTCTAATCTTCTTAGTGTCAATTCAACAGGTGGAAAGACCAAATGGGTTCCTAAGTCATTAGAACCTAAGATCAATTTTAAGCAATTGTCTGTTGAGGAAAAGAAGAAGAGGAGGAGGAGAAAAAGTGTTGGTAACAGAAAGAAAAGAGTCTCTGTTGATTTAAATAATTCATCTTTAGTGAACAATGTTAATAAATCCAAGGCTATGTGTAACACCCCGACAGCGGCGGAAAACTCGGGATGTAAGATAAAGCACACGCGCACATGGATGTTACATAGGAATACTAAATGAGTGTTTAGGATAAACATAAATAGTCAATTTCATAACCAAACAAGCATAGTAGTAGTTATTACACACACAAGTTCAACAAAGATGATCAAATCAAGTACGAAAGGTTCCCACACAGGGGATACGATTGGGCATATTGCCACCAAACACAAAGTACAAGCATGCAAACTCCAACCCTAAATCCTGAAGTCTGCTAATAGTCCCATGCTACCACTCCTAGCCACGATTAGCCTGATTACCTGAAAGGAATACTTAAAAGAGTCAACACAAAGGTTGGTGAGTTCGTAGGTTTGAGTACAAACAAGTAGTATAAAAGCATTTTATACCGCCAATAGATCTCAAGTATTAAGTAGTATGTAGTTGCTAGTGACCAACTTGCACATAAGTAAGCGAGCACACACAATCCTCGATAGGACCGGCTAATAGTATCAATAGAGCACACACAATCCTCAATAGGACCGGCTAATAGTATCAATAGAGCACACACAATCCTCAATAGGACCGGCTAATAGTATCAAGTAGTCAAATAGCCAAAGAGTAGTAAAAGTAGTTACGGCATGTATAAAAGCTTAAGTAGTATTCCTTTCACCCCGAAATAAGTAAAGAAAAAGGGGCTACGAAGACTCACAGTGATCTGCTACAACGTAGTTCTGCGAGCACAGAGTATAAACACAGATATAGTAAAATATATCTACTCGAATCCAAGCATGTCTTGATGTCAACCTAATCACAAACCATTGAGCATAGATGGATACATGTATTAGTTCTCATGATTATTTATTCACTAAGTGTCCTTGATGTACTGATGATTTGGTTCACTAAAGATCTTTAAACGTTTGACTCAACAGTGTTTTTCATACACTAGACTCGTAATGAACGTCTTTGAACTCGCACTTTGATAAACAAGATCGAATATGTCTTGATTATACCTTAATTAGGGTTTCCTTATACATGATAGACTTGGATTACAACTAAGTATAAAATCTGATTTCTACAACTAACGAAAATAGACTTTAAATTCGTAAGGTGTATCTGAACGAAGATAGACGTTAAATTCGTAAGGTGTATCTGAACGAAGATAGACCTTAAATTCGTAAGGTGTATCTGAACGAAGATAGACCTTAAATTCGTAAGGTGTATCTGAACGAAGATAGACCTTAAATTCGTAAGGTGTATCTGAACGAAGATACACCTTAAATTCGTAAGGTGTATCTGAACGAAGATAGACCTTAAATTCGTAAGGTGTATCTGAACGAAGATAGACCTTAAATTCGTAAGGTGTATCTGAACGAAGATAGACCTTAAATTCATAAGGTGTATCTGAACGAAGATAGACCTTAAATTCGTAAGGTGTATCTGAACGAAGATAGACCTTAAATTCGTAAGGTGTATCTGAACAAAGATAGACCTTAAATTCGTAAGGTGTATCTGAACGAAGATAGACCTTAAATTCGTTTGAGGACTTAAGTTTGTTTGGAGCTTAAGTTCGTTTGCTAAGTTCGTTTTGAAGCTTAACTTCGTTTTGGAAGACTTAAATTCGTTTCTAGGATACTAAATTCGTTTTAAGTGTTTTTAGGACGAATTTGGGACTGTTCTAACAAAAATGAGGGTTTTGAAGATTAAAACATGTTTACGACCCAAATTTGATCACGAAAAGGTTACTAAACACTTTTAGACCCAAACCCACTAACTTTTAACACGATTTTTACACCAAAAATGGACCAAATCATCAAGAACATACACTTTGAAAAGTAAACTTTTATTTTGATGAAAATCTCAAAATTTGTTGTTGTTACATGAAAATCGATACTAGAAATATGTTATGATTATCACAAAGAAGCTAAAAATGCAAGAAATCTTGGTTTAACAACTCAAAATCAAATGATGAATTTTTGTGGGTGAAGATGGTGAATGGATGTGTGTGTTTTTAGAGAGAGAGAGAGGTGAGATGGGAAGAAAATGGTGAAGAAGTGGAAAAAAAAAAAAAAGAAAGAAAGAAAAAAAAAGGGGGGTTTTCTAACCCTTTTATAGTTTTCCCTTAATTAATGATTCTAATAAATGTAGGGTTTAAATGAAACATTTTCGGACTAGAATTTCTTGAATACAATCGCTTACGTCTTGAAACCTAACATTCTTATCACAATAGACCATAGACGCGTCTTATAATTTAAGATTTAAGAGTGAATAGACCTTCATGTGAGCACATATTCGAAACTAGAACATATCATGGATTTATTTAAATTATTTCTAAGGCGGTTGTTACACTATGCTTTGTGGGGCTGTAAACAATGATAATGGTCGTGCTTGTTTGAATGCTGTTAAACATGTTACTTTTAATTCAAATGTGAATGTGCGTACTTTTTATACGAATGTGCTTATTGATGGTGTGCTTGTTAATGCTCATATTGATTCTAAAGCATGTTTGTATGCATATCCTAAGTAATATCCTCTGCCTGTGTTAACTAACCACAAATGACCCGTCTTTAAGTGGGTACCTAAAGTCGGTTAAAATTTTTGATTTCAGGAAATAACCATCTGTGTATGGATACTCGATTCCGGGTGTTCAAAACACATGACTGGCAATAAATCATTGCTCAAGAATTTTGTTGAAAGATTCATGGGAACTGTTCGTTTCGGAAACAACAATTTTGCTCCAATTCTAGGTTATGGAGATATTGAAAGATACGGAATTGTCATTAAGAAAGTCCATTATGTTGAAGGCCTGAGTCATAACTTGTTCAGTGTTGGACAGTTCTGTGACAACAACCTTTAAGTTCTTTTCCAACAATCTCTGTGCAAAGTCCAAACGCTAGATGGAATTGATATCCTATGCGGAGATCGTGATGAGAATCTTTTCACAGTTAATCTTGATGATAACCAACCAACTGATAATATCTGTCTTGTTTCAAAAGCTATTTCGAAAAATTCTTGGTTGTGGCATAGAAGGCTGTCTCACTTGAATTATCAAACCATCAATGCTTTAGTCAACAAGCAACTTGTTGTAGGCTTGCCTGACTACAAGTATGAGAGTGAGCATGTCTGTCCTTCTTGTACAGTTAGGAAGATCAAGAGAACTTCTCATAAACCAAAGAAGATTCCACATACTTTGGCACCTCTTCATTTGCTTCACATGGATCTTTGTGGGCCTATGAAAGTACAAAGCAGAAACGGGAAGAGATATATTCTGGTTATCGTTGATGATTATTCAAGATACACTTGGGTCAAGTTTCTTGCTTCAAAAGATGAAACAACTCAAATTTTGATAGATTTCATCACTTCCACTCAAGTGAATCTTCAACTTCCAGTCCGTTATATCCGTTCAGATAACGGTACTGAGTTCAAAAATGCCATCTTCGATGAGTTTTGCAAATCAAAACGCATTACTCACCAATTCTCTGCTGCTCGTACCCCGCAACAAAATGGTGTCGTTGAAAGGAGAAACCATACGCTGGTGGAAGCAGCAAGGACAATGCTTGCTTATTCCAAGTTACCATCAAATATGTGGGCTGAAGCTGTTGACACTACCTGTCACACTCAAAATCGGTCCATCATCAATCAGCGTCATGAGAAGACTCCTTATGAGGTTATTAACAAACGCAAACCCAACATCAATTACTTCCATATTTTTGGGTGTGTCTATTATACCTTGAATGATCAGGAAAATGTTGGAAAGTTTGAAAGAAAAGGTGACGAAGGTTACTTTGTTGGTTACTCAAAGACATCGATTGCATATCGCATCTTTAATCGTCGAACAAACACGATTCAAGAAACCATGAATGTTTGGTTTGACGAGATGTCTGGCATGATATTTGAACAAGAAAGTTTGCTACCAACAATTAGTGATCCAAGTACTTCAAGTGCTTCCTCAAGGACGTCAACCTTAGCTTCAAAGTTCAAGAAATATCCAACTCCAACAAGTGAAGAGCTAGATATTCTTTTCGAAGAATTCTACAATTCAAAACCGATTCAAGAAAAGGAACCTCAAGTCATCAATGGACCAATTCCGAACAATGATCCTATTCAAACAAATGAACCAGTTCCTAACAACAATCGTGAATCATCTTCAAATTCTTCAGAGCAAGAAGAATGATCTCCAAGTGATATTTATTCTCAAAAGAATGTTCACGAACAACCTTCTAAAAAATCATCCAAACAACAAATCCATCAAATACTCCAAATATATACGTACCACTGGATTTTGATCATCCAAATTTTGAGGAAAGAGTTCTTCTGAGCTACGATTCCATTTCTCAACAGAACTCTGGATTTAATGATGATAATGTTGACATTCATCAACAAGATCCTCTTCCTCATGACAACAAGTGGTCGCGTATGCGCAAAGATCATCCTACAGAACAGATCATCGGAGATCCACAAGCTGGTGTTTCTACCCGTACTACAGTCAATGAGTGTCTTGTTGCACTTTCACTGAGTAACATCGAACCCAAAACAGTCTCTGAAGCAATGCAAGATGAATTAGCTCAGTTTGAGAGACTAAAGGTATGGAGATTTGTTCCAAATCCAAGGAAAGAAGAACCAATTCGCACCAAGTGGATTTTCAAAGAAGGATGAAAATGGTGTTGTAGTAAGGAACAAAGCTAGATTGGTTGCAAAGGGTTACTGCCAACAACCTGGTGTGGATTTCGACGAAACTTTCGCTCCTGTTGCAAGAATGGAGGCCATTCGTATATTCTTAGCTTATGCCGCATTCAGAAACTTCACAGTGTTTCAAATGGATGTGAAGACAGCGTTCTTGAATGGAGAACTCAAAGAAGAAGTTTACGTGGAGCAACCTGAAGGTTTTGTTGATCCTAAGAAGCCAAACCATGTCTACAAGTTAGACAAGGCTCTCTATGGTTTAAAATAGGCACCCCGAGCATGGTATGATTCCTTAACTACTTTCTTACTCAAAGAAGGCTTTACCAAAGGCACCATTGACCCTACCCTGTTTATTCGTAAACAAGGTAAGCATGTTTTACTTATCCAAATATATGTTGATGACATTATTTTTGGGTCAACCAATCAAACTTTTTGCCGAAACTTTTCATCTCTAATGGTCAATCATTTTGAAATGAGCATGATTGGGGAAATGAATTACTTTTTGGGTCTACAAATCAAATAATTATCAACTGGTATTTTTATATCACAAGGTAAGTACATAAAGGATATGTTGAAAAAGTTTTATATGACTACATGTTCTTCAATTTCAACCCCAGTGGCTGCTCGTACAAACATTAATGCTGATAAAAATGGGAAACCATTTGACCAAATGAGGTATAGAAGCATGATTGGTTCGTTGTTGTATCTTACAACATCTCGCCCAGATATAATGTTTGCAACATGTATGTGTGCTAGGTATCAAGTCGCTCCGACTGATTTACATTACCAAGCTATGAAACGAATTTTTCGTTATCTGAAGGGTACACCCAATCTTGGTCTCTGGTATCCAAGGGATACTGGATTCAATTTAACTGCCTATTCAGATGCAGATCATGCAGGTTGTAAGCTTGATCGCAAGAGCACATCTGGTACTTTACAATTCTTAGGGGATAAGATTGTAAGTTGGTCATCCAAGAAGCAAAATTGTGTATCACTGTCAACAGCGGAGGCTGAATATGTGGTTGCTGTTAGTTGCTGTGCTCAAGTGCTATGGATGAAGACACAGCTTACCGATTATGGTCTGAAATATGATCGTGTCCCTACCTATTGTGATTGACAAAGTGCCATTGGAATTGCTGTCAACTCAGTCAACCACTCACGCTCAAAACACATTGATGTGAGATATCATTTTCTCAAAGATCATGTTGAGAAAGGTGACATCGAACTCTACTTCGTGGGAACTGACTACCAACTCGCTGATTTGTTCACAAAACCACTGGACGAAAAGAGGTTTAATTTCTTAATCTCTAAACTTGGTATGCTAAATCTTGATCCTTGATTTACTTTACCATGGAAGGAATTCTTGATTCATTTTTCAAAAATTATAAAAATTTGAAAAAAAAAAACAAAAATCAAATACAAAAATATAAAATTTTGAAAAAATAACAAAAAGATTTTCTTAATTTCATGGTGGCTTGCATATATTCTGTATGCAACCCGTTCTTCATTGAACTATTTATTTTAAAAGTGGTTTACATATACTCTGTATGTAACCCGTGCTTATTTGTATTTATTTCAAAGTGGCTTATGCACACTCAGTGTATAACCCGTGCTTATTTGTATTATTTATTTCATAATTACTTGCATATACTATGTATGCAACCCGGTTTTTAAAAAGAAAAATTATTTATGCTTCAAAGTTGGAATTAATTCATGTTGTTATACATATAAATTGATATAAGATAACGCGGAATTGAACGCCTTTGTGTACTTCCAAGTGGTCTTATATGAATGTATATGTGTAATACAAGATGTTGAATGCAATTTTGTTGCACCTGTTTCAAAAACTCTCAATTGTTGATATGAGAAGCAAAGGATTGAACGTCTTTGTGTACTCTTGAGTTGTCTCATCTTGAACAATTGATTGAGTTCACTTTTCATAAAACCTGTTTGATTTCACACAAATCATTTTTGCTCCACCTTTTCTATGAAAATACTTTTGATCTATCTTTGCATAGATTAAGGGGGAGTTTGTGATTTCAAATCTCTTTCAAACTTCAAATGTGTTTTAAATTTTTTTTTTCACATTTGATGATTTTTTTCTTCAAAGGAAGTTCGGTGTTTAGTTTGCACATGAGCAACTAGGTTTTTCTCAAAATTCTACTCCATGAATTTCATCATCGCCGATGAGTTCTAAATCAGGAGTATTCACTTCTTTCATTAGATAGTCAGGGTATTTTTGAGTGATGATGAATTCATGCAACTAAGTTGGAGGGAGTACAGTCGAAAAGTGAGAGGTTATGGTGATAATGTTGTGAGAAAAGGGTTAAAAGAATTGATACCCTTCACTAAAATTCTCAAATCGCTGGGTAAAACACATTTCTATCGGATGTCATTTGTTGATATCTCGGTATTGAAGAAGCCTTCGTGGACCCAGTGAAGCGATGCACATCTTTACCTAACCACTCAAGTGTTTCTTAACAAATGCTTGTTTTATTTCTCACGGAGATTTTCTCATTTTTATTGACTCTTCATTTGGAAGACGTTGATATTGAAAAAGGGTGACACTCTGCTCCAGTCCCCGACTTCATTTGATCACTTTGTGTCTAGAGCTCTTGTGATTGATCATTGATTTGATCATTTTTCATTCTTTAGGACACATTTGCGTCATATCTTTGTGATATACATGCTTATATTTGTGATATAGCCGGAACATTTGTAGTGATATCTTAATTGATATTTCACGATGATCAAATGGAAATCCTACCATTGCTAACATCATTTCCTGCTTTGAACGTAGGTCTCATAATTACATTTGTGTAATTATTGAGTTAACAAGAAGTCTATTGTGACCTTGGATTTTTACTAAAAGTTTTTAAGGATAGTAAAACATGGTTATCGAACGCTTAGGTGACACTGACCATGGTTTACATTCTTTGAAAGCAATCTTGAGGTTGGAAAGCCAAAAGACCAAACTATGTTAGAGGTTGGCTTTGTGCATTTCTCTATGATACATAGGAAATCCGATAAATGGTATACATTTCTTTCGGTCATTTCATTAATCCTTTCGATTTTTGAATGCAAACGGATCATTCTTATCCGGTTTCTTTTCTCATCACCCCAACACAGAAAACACCAACACCATAATAAAATGCTTATACCAACAACTTCAACCTTACATTTTAGTCACCCATAGGGTTATTTGGGTTGGATTAATGGTTTGGGTTAATGACTTGTTAGTTCATATATCTTTGTGTAAACACCATTGAGCTATGGTTCTTTTGATTTCTTTTGATATTCTATTCAATCAATATTTGCATAATGACATTGGTTCCCAACATTGTCATTATGAGGGGGAAAAAATAGTATGATTGATTTTTTTGATTAAGGAAGAAATTAGAATGATTTTAAGGATAAGAAGATCAAGATCAATAATGAAAGGATGCTCACTCAAGATGTTACAAAAAGTTCAAAAATGCTCCAATCAAAGACTGTGATTACTCATGAATTGAGGAGGAGCATGATTACTTTCATAAAAGAATTTCCAAAACCTTATTGAAATGTTTACTCTCAAAAGTGTTTAAGACGATGTGACAAAAATCAAAGCTTCAAAGGACAAAAGGTTGAAGATTCAAGACAAAAGAAGAAATGCTTCAAAAAGAGTCTTCATCAAATTAAAGATCTTCAAGTCATACAACAACACTTTACCAAAAGCTACATTGCACATATCAAGGGGGAGAGTACATATTTCTGAAAATTCATTCCAAGACTGCAAAGAAAAGACTTCAAGATTCAAAGATTGAAGAATTCAAGACAAGTTCATATCTTCCGCATTTCAAAAGACAACTCTGATCTTTGATTCAACAATCCTCGAAGATTGAATACACACACACTCATCATTCTCTATTCAAAAAGAACATTGAGAATCAACAAATGATTTAACTTCAAGAAGTCCAAGACCAAGACTGAATCAAGCTCTCCAAAGACAATGAGAAAGCTTTGAAGACTTGTTTCAACACACCAATTGTCTTAACCACCGGGCTCATCAAATTCATTCCTACAAGACAAAACAACACGTTCTTCAGACCTTACAATATATCACTAAGGGGGAGAATGTTAGAAATCCAAAAATAGTGATACATTGTAATTTAAGTTATGGACTTACTTGTTGTTAAGTCATGTGTTGATGATTTCTAAGGTTGAGGGGCTAATTGTGATAATTAGCATAGTTGGTTAGTTTAGACTATAAATAGCCCTCAATTCCTTAGAAATCATAACTTTGACATAACTCTTGACATATTTTTCATACCATTACACCTGAATAACACACACTTGATCCCAATTCTCTCTCAACACACACACAAACACCAAGAACACACACACACACTCTAAACCGCCATTGTTGATGTGAATTCAAGTGATAAAATCGTGTTGTTACATGTGGTATCAGAGCAAAGCATCGTTTTGATCTGGATCCATACCTGAATTCAATCACAATTCATCAAACAATCACTTTATAATTCTGTTTTTAATCCAGTTCGTGTTCGTTTTTTTTTTATCACTGAAAATTCAAAAATAACCTCTCCAATCACATAAAATCACAAATGTTTACCATTACACCTGAATAACACACACTTGATCCCAATTCTCTCTCAACACACACACAAACACCAAGAACACACACACACTCTAAACCGCCATTGTTGATGTGAATTCAAGTGATAAAATCGTGTTGTTACAGATATACTAATAGTTATATTACACATGGGTAGTGTTCCCTGTCACGTATAGTATAGCTAGTAGTAAGTCCAGGATCGTCCACAGGGAATAAGTATTAGTAGTAAATAAACTATTAAATTTAATCTAAAAAGAAAGTGTAAAATTGGGGGGTTGTGATCGAGTTGTCACGTTGCTTAAGAAACTACAAGTGATCTTTTGAAGCTTTTAAATGGCTAAAATTGAAATTTTGGCATAAGAGGTGTGAAAGATAAATCTTAAAGTCGTTACGGCCTAAAAATAGTCTTTAACTATTTTTAATGAAAGGAGTTTGATTGATTTTTAGAACGAAAAATTGTTTTCAACCCCCAGTTTATAATCGGACTGTCACTATCCAACTAGTAAACTAATAAGTGAAATGACTAACCTGTAATTTAAACGATTAATTTGCGATTATAGAACAAAAGTAAGAATTAGAACGAAAGGCATCAAGATGTAACACTGCTACTTGAAAATGACATGTCCTTGACCTAGCTTTTACTACAACTTGTGGCTGAAAATTACGTGGAAGAAGTCCACATGCACTTCAATTGAAAATTACGACTTCTTGAACTCAAGTAAAACCAAAGCTAAATTTTGCACCAACGGAGCAACTTCGTCGTCCTCAAATTAACTACTGAGGTAACCGGTAACGATTCTACTACTTAACACGGCTAGACTACACCTTAGTCTAACTATAATGTCACTCGAACGGACTTGAACCCTTTACGATTAATCCGTAAACTATATCAAAAATCACGAAAAATACTCATAACTAATTTTTACGCGAACATGCAAACTACCACGAAACTTCAAGAAACTTAACACACTACTTAATGGACGCTAAACGAGCTTATAACAACTTTTTGAATGAAATTTGAACGTACGGATTTTACGCAAGTTGAGATCGAAGTTTTCGAAAACGTTATGAACAAGATTTTAAATGAAATGTGAACTACACGAGATAACAACTTGTTGAAACTTAGAAATAATAATTTATGGCAATATCACAAGTACACACTAGATTTAATTGTTTGGTGATTGGAAATCTGATCGTTTGACTGAACGAAAAGTTTCATAAGAACCTCCGGTAACTTGAACACTAGACTAATCTATTACAAACTATGATTGCAAATAATTGAGCTAATGATTTAGAATTTGGTTGTGACTGGAAATGGTTTGGAAACCATGGAAGACTTCCAAGGCACACCTTGGACGTTCTCTGCAAGCTTCCTTTTTATAGTCAAATTCTCCAACTTCCTTCATTATTGAGGAGACATGATCAAGCCATGCTACAGTTGTGAATAGAAGGAATTTGCTCCAAACAGTCAAGAAAATGTCAGGTGTTGAAAATATGGTGTGATGCAAATTTGACTTTTTGCTTTTGCTTTTGAATGCAAATTGCCATTAAATGTATGTTGTGTATTTCTTCATTTCGTGGCTTTACTGGTTTGATAACATCTTCCATTGGTAAAAGTAAAAATGGCAAGTTGTAGACTTTTCTTTCTTATTCGCGTGGCCAGCTTACTCGTCAAAAACGGATATCGGATGAAGAAGTTATGACCAAAACAGTGTAACAACGTCAATTTGTAACTTTTCAAGCACTTTTACACCAAAATCCATTGCAATCTGTAAAATTACTCATACACACAGTAAGTAACTAAAATACATTAATTTACATTCAAATGGGTTATATTTATTCGTTAAATTGCACAATAATGCTAAATTAAATATGTATAACTTAAGCGTTATCAAATTCCCCCACACTTGAACTATGCTTGCCCTCAAGCAAACTATCGTTTAAACATAGAACTTCCTTGACTTGTGTTTCCATACATTCGGTTTTGAAAAAGTTATAGAACTATTTCTAGTTGTATGCAATTTAAGTTTATTTATGAAAATCGAGATATTCAATGATTCTCAAGCACGAATATACATGACTTAGCACCTATTCAATGATAGTGTATGATTCTCACATCTCTAAAGTATATATCAATATAAATATCGAGGGTGTATATTTGAATCAATCATATATGGCCAAGTCATGTTGCATAAATAATAATAGGCTTGTAATAGAATCATTTCTCCACTGACATGGCGTAAGCACCTAGCATGATCATCCAAAGAGGCAATTCAATCGGTTGTAATGCAACTTCAGGCTTTGGGTTTAATGGGTACTTTTCTACTGAGCCTCTTCAGATTCAACTTCAAGTAAGATCTTCTCTGAGCTCTGCTTCTGAAAAGATCTTTTTCTTCAGTCTTCAGTCCTTGACTTCAGTCTGAATGTCGTCAGTGTAGGTTGATTCTGAATCTGAAGTGAAGCTTCAGTGAGCTTTATTCTGAATGACTTCAGAATCCTGAGCAAGCTTTCTTCACTGAACCTCAACTATTTTGAACAAATCATACTTAGTCGATTTTCGACCTAACAGAAATCACTCTCCTACTGTGGTCTTTCAGAAAAGTTGAACTATAGCCTCCTCTGTTTTCCCAGAATTGGGTCCAGTGACATTTCGGAGTACATGCCACTTAATTTGCACACTGAAATCAGAATGTTGACAATATATGGAAGATTGGTGTGGTAAACGATTTTTTTTTATTTATTATTCTTTTTTTTTATTATTGTTTTTGCTTTGTGGAAAATTTATTTTTAAGGTATAATTTGGAGTGAATTATGGGTGAGAAATGGGTAACCAACACAATAGTGGAGTGAGTTATGAAAATGGTAAAGGTGATTGTAACACCCCACCGTCGGCGGAAACATGAGGTGTCATGAAAAGTACAGCACGACATGGAATTACATAGATACTGCCAAAAATGACATGGACTATAATAAATATATTTCTAAAACATGAGTTCAGAGTCATAACGATGCTAGAACAGCTTAATACAATAAGTTCATCAACATGATAGTCCAAGGCATGTGCCTTAAAGTTTGACAATAAGCAATGGAGCATAAATCTCCGAAGTCCAGTCCTAGCATAAAAGTCTTTATCCCTGATAAGCCTGAGTACCTGAAAAGTATACTAAAATGTGTCAACACAAAGGTTGGTGAGTTCGTAGGTTTTGTCAAAAAGTCTAGTCGAAGAAATAAGTCGTTTGTCGATTCTTTTAAGTAAAAATAAGTATTTGTTCAATATATAATGAGCAGAGCTACGCCATATAAGTCAAGTACTCAAATCTCAAGTCAAAGTCCCAAAGTCACAAGTCTCAAAGACCTCAATGTCTCAATGTCACAAGTCCCAAAGTCTCAAAGACCTCAAAGTCTCAATGTCTCAATGTCCAGCCTTACGGTACCTGCCTTAGTCCAAAGTCTCAAAGTCTCAAGTCTCCAATACACGCAAAAAGCACGTCAAATAAGCACGTCATAAAGCACAACAACAAACACATAATCATACACATACAACAAAACAGAAGCACGTCAAATGGCATAATTAACTCTATACGCACAGGCTCAATATTGAACATGAACATAAATCGATAAAACTGTTTAAAAAGAACAAGTATACTCTTCACCCCAAAACATGTAAATAGAGGGGCTATGAAACTCACCTGGAAGCCGCACTGAACAAGAACCCGTACAGTCAGATAAGCTCAGTATTTGTCCAAAAGTCCTACATTGTCCACAAGTCACCCAGTAAGTACTCACTTAATTGCACAAGTCTATGTCCTATACTAGTGTCTTAGGAAATGCCATTATGTCTTGTCAAATGTCATAATATATATAATAGTCCTTTTTGTCCTTATAAATTGTCCAAAAGAAATATTTCATTTAATAATGTCACGTTTTATTGTTTATATCTCGTCAAGTCTTCGTATCAGTGTCATTATAAAATATGTTAAGTCTAGAAAGTCATATAATTTGTATATTGTCTTTAGAAAGTCTCTTAATCTTTGCATTTATATAAAGTCATTATAAAATATATGAAGTCCGATGAGTCATTAACTTAATGCTATATAAATGTACAATTTATTTAATCTTTACAAGGTCTTATATTTAGTCATATGTCCATATTAGATTAACCGTTATATATATACATATGTCCATGTCAATTTAATTCTTATATGTATGTATATATATATGTCCATAATAACTCCGAATTTATGATTGTTTAAAAGGAGTTAGAAACATAGCCTAATTAACATGATTCCAAATCTGAATTTTCACCAGAAATGTTCAATTTTGACTTTGACCAAAACCCTAATTTTGACTGTGCCAATCCTTAACTAATTTTGACCCAAAAAATCCAATTTAACCAAATAAGATCCAAACCCTAATTTTTGACCATTCAAAAGTCCAAATAAGCCCCAAATACACTAAAAACCTAATCTTTGAACCAAAAGCGTTTTCCGGCCGGTTTGACCGCCATTGACCAACAGTTGACCAACTTTGACCGAGTCACAATTCAAGAACAACACTAGATCCAAAACACGGGGATGAACATACAACTCGAATCTATAATAGATCTAGCCAAGAACAACCTAAGACAACTCGAAAATCCCATAACATATATGGATTTAAACAAATCTGGTGTATACACATGAACAATGACCAAAAAACTTGATACAAGTACCATAACCAAGCAAGAAGATGATTTTCGGGTTCAAAGTATATGAAAGATTTTGGACCATAGTTCCCGGATATGAAAGATTTCGGTTCAAACAAGTTTTCGGACTACAAGATTTCGGGTATAACTCATATATTCATAATCAAAACCGATATATAGATATCTTTACAAAACTTTTCGGATCTAATGATTTTCGAACCTATAGATATACATATACTCATAACCGAAAATATACATATACATTTTTGTCAAGATTTCGGATCTATATATATATACATACATATATACATCCGTTTCATACATAAAGTGTAAGAAATTCATGATTCTCGAGATGAACAAACATCACAGCGCATCGATTTAACCAAAACTTACCCAAATCTAAAAGAAAAGTGAAGGAAAGATGAAGATTTGATGATGCTTGATGGTGGTTCGTGGTGGTAGTTTGTGGCGGCTGGCCGAGATAGGGAGAGAGGGAGCGGCCAAGTGAAAGAGAGAAGAGGGAGAAGAAGTGAGGGAGGTGATGTGAGAAAATGAAATTAGGATTAGGAAAAAGTAGGGTTTTGTTAGGTTCCCATGCTCCCTTGACCAACCTTTGACCCTCTTTGACCTCACTAAAACTTGTTTGACTCGACCATTCAAGAAAACCCGACACCCATTAAAACATTTTGTCGACATATTTAAATGTAGTTTTTCAATAGCTTTCTAACGGATATAAACATGTATATATTTGTTTAATAAATTTTTAATTGAATAAATTTTAAGTATTTCACTTAATTTGGCATTTTCACAAGACAACTAGTATTCCTCCTGTTTTCGAGTCCACACATAATTTTTCTAATTTCTAAATGCTCATAAAGCCCGCCTGAAACATAAGTCCACCTATTCCGTAAAAAAAAAAAAAGTCTTAAAGTCTAATGACGTACGTACACGAAATGAACCTAAGCGACCTAAAAAGTACTTCGGAAAATACGCTCAGATGACGGTTGTCACAGCATTACCCCGTTAAAGGAATTTCGTCCCAAAATTCAACTCGCACTAGTCCCATTAAACAATTGGGTGTATTTGTCTTGAAATGATCTTCTCATTCCAAAGTATACCCAGTCCATCGTTTTTCAATTCCAATGGACTGTAATCCGAGTATACTTGATATTTTCTTAAATTTCTGCACCTTGTGATTGAAAATCTCAAAAGGCTCTTCATGGAATTTAAATTTATCGTCGATGTGGATTTCATCCATAGGCACATGACATTCCTCAATGGCTAGACATTTTCGAAGATGAGACACATGAACACGTCGTGAACTCCCTTAAGCTCCTAAAAGAGACTCAGTCGATAAGCTACATTACCAACTCTTTCGAGTATTTTAAAAGATCCGATATATCGTCGTCCGAGCTTTCCACTCTTGACAAATCTAACCATTCTTTTCCACGGGAAACCCTAAGAAGTACAGGGTCCCTTACATTGAGTTCCAAAGGTCTACTCCTGACGTCAGCACACTACTTTTGACCTTCGCGTGTTAGTTTAAGTCGTTCTTTAATCTGGATTATCTCTAATAAACTCAGGTCTAACCGACTGAGTATCAACAAAGTCAACCCACGCGATAGGTGGTTTACACTTTCACCCATACAATGCATTGAAAGGTGTCATATTAATATTCGCGTGATAACTATTCTTACAAGAGGATTCTATGAAATGTAGATGGTCATCTCAGTTACCTCCAAATTCTAAGACACAGGCTCTCAACATGTCATATAACGTCTGAACTGTACATTAACTCTGATAATCGGTTTGAGGATGGTACATCGTACTCATGTCTATCCTAATCCCAAAAGAATTTTTGAAACCCTCGTAAAAAAGATGAATTAAGACGAGTATTTCTGTCTAAAATAATGAAGCCAGTACACCATGCTTCGACACGATTTCTATAACAACCCTCAATCTCAAATTATGACTACTTACTTATATTTATCTAGGTTTCGATCCCTAGAGGTTCATTAAGAGAAATTGCCTCCTAGATATTCAAGCATAGTGATAATTGCCCCCTAGTGCAGTGAAATGCCTTAGAAATGCCCTAAATAATAACTATAATCATTCAATACGATCTCAAACTATAAATTAGTTCTAATCAAACTTGGTGAAATGTCAATGAACCAAAAATTTTATTTCAAGAAGTTGAGTTACATAAATAATTGTACAAGACTCACAAGTTGTGATAACAACCAAAAATCTCTATAAATGTCCAACAATCCAAACACAAAGCTAATTAAAGTACATTTGAACACAAAGATATAATGACCATCTTGAAAATAGATTTATAAACTATTATGTACATAATAGTAAGCTTGAATAATAATAAGTACATAAATATATTGCAACATTTGAATAAGTCTTCCAATTAAAAGATATGCATACAACTTAAACTTATTATAAATATAAACTCTTATAAAATCCACCAATCAACATACAACTAACCCACTTATTCTTACACTCACACACCCATAATACATACATATACTTATTTGCATGTCTTAACACTAGTTGGGAACTAACCCAACACCTCACCCCATGAGTTAACCAACCCATGTCTTCCCACCACACCTCTTAACCAATAAACTCACTCCATACCCTTAATTTTCTGCATAAGCCACATTTTTTATGCCCCAAGACCCTCCCTCCAACCAAAAAATAGTTAGATGCTTTGTTTCTTACACTTCCAAGGTACATATACCTATACTTACACTCCAACTCACACTATACACTCCCTAAACACTCCAACACTTTCCAATACACTTAATCTCTTATTTCTCTCTCATTTTTCTCTCAAAAATCTGCACATTATCATCTTCCTCTCTTCATCATTTTCGGTTCAAAGAAAGCAAGAAAAATCAATCTAAAGTTATAGTAATAATAAGGGTTTTTAAAGGATTAAACAAGGGTTGATTCAAGATACTTTTAAGGGTTATTTCAAGCTTGGAAATAAGGTTTATATGGAGCATAAAAGCCACGAAATTTTCTGCCCAAAACAGCCCCCATTTCGAGTTCATCAAGGGTATAAATCTTCATCTCTTAGTTTAATCTATCTTGTTTTTGTATATACTAAAAGATCTTTATCAAAGACCATGTTTTTCTTTGATTTTCTTCTTGAAAATACACTTGATGAAGGCAAGTTGATAGAATCTTCTTCCTCATGCTCATGCATGTTGAAATCTAGAAGAAAGATTCAAGGATTCAACTAGTTTATGACCCAAAAGTGTTGTTGTAGATTAAATAACTTTTAAAGTGATTTTTCCTTTGAAATATGGTCATATTTTTATATATCTTGATGAATATATTTCTGGAGTTTTTCAAAAAAAAATATGTTTTTAAGTTGTTGAATTGAAGTTGGATAAAGATTTGTTGTTAAAATGATGAGATGATTACATGCATGCTTGGATTTGCACTAGTTTAAGTTGTTTTGATTTGAGATTTGAGATGGGTCTTTAATTGATGATTTCATATATAGTTTGATGTTAAAATGCATGTTAATAATCTGAGATTTATGAAGTTAGTACAAGAAATAAGGATTTTATAAGAATTCAAGACCAAACAATGCATAAAAGTCACTAACCGAAATCACAAGAACACAAATATAAATTCATCATCTTCATCACATGAATTGTCCATAAAATATGAAATAAAATCTGGAGAAAACTCTAATGAAAGATGAAGAGATGAATTAGGATGAACAAAATGTATTGGTTTGCCAAAATAAGTATTGGGTGAAGCCATAAAGTAAAGGCATGCATTGGGCAAACAAAGTAAGCTGACAGAATCCATCTTCTGTCTTTGAACGGGAAAACTGGGCATGTGAGGGCATTTTCAAGAAAGACTATCAAAATAAAAGTTGTAGACAAATGAGTTAAGATAAACCTCCAACTGGAATTACTCAAAAATAATAAACCAAACGAAAGATATGATTTTTCTATTGAAACTGGTCAAACTGTAATTTTGTATGAATATTTTATAAACTTCAACAATTTTTATCTCCTAATCCATAAAGTTCCAGGAAGTCATACTTGGTGGGAAGTAATTTCAATGTGTTGTAAACTTAAAATAAAATCATGGGATTTTTCTAACAATCAGAACATCAAGAACTTTTATAAAACTTCTGATGTCGCAAGCAGTGCCCATTCGGGACAGTTTGTGTTTGGATAATTTTTACGGACACCAAACATCATCTAAAAATTAACCAAAAATTCACAAAAATACTAGATATGTATAAGTCACTGTGTAAAAATCATAAAGGTCCAAATAATTCGGCTTGACCCTAAATTGGTAGCTAACATTTCATAAAAATCTGAATTAAAAACAGAAAATTTGAAAGGAAACTAACCATTTGTATAATGGGCTAAAAGATGCACTAGAGACCATAATGGGCTAACCCGGCCCAAATACCAAACCCATAGAACCATAAATCAGTAGGCCCACTTGGCCCAACAAACCATAAAATCCAATAACCAATATAACCCATTAAGCACATAACCCAAATAAGGTAAAGCCCAATAACTAATGTAAGCTCAAAACATTTAAAAGCCCATGACACCTAAGGCCCAATTGATAATGGCCCATAACACTTAAACGAATTTCATGAGATAAGTGTAATCAAAATAAAACAAAGATAATTAAGTGAAATTGGCATAAGTAATTATGTTAACCAAGCTATATATTGATATCACAAATGTTAATTCACGCTAAAATCGGTTACACAACAAATGATGAATAAGGATAACATAACTTAATAAGATATTTTTACATGATGACCTAAGATGCCAAGTGAAACCACAAATGAAGCCAAGTTACCAAAAATCTAACAACTTATAACTACGCATGTCATTAAAGTAACCTTTTTCACCATCAATCGCTACAACCAAAACAATGCGAAGGTTGGCAATATACTTGGATTCCACAATTGATAGCAACATAATGAAAGTGGCATTTCTAAGTGATGGCTTAAGATAGGAACTTATGTATATTAGTCCCATCGTAGGGATAGTCTTGGCTTGAAATATGATGGAGGAACATAATGGATATATGGTCAAGGAAGCTATAGATGGGAAGTACCCATTTTGGATAGATGAGTATAATATGCGGCATATCAAGGTGAGTCATAGCCCCCTTTCAAACTTTTTTATGTGTTTTACTTTCGGGGTGAAAAGCATGATAAATGAAACTACTTTATATATATGCAATGTTTCTTGAAAGAGAGTTTGTTATATGAAATGATTCTTGATATATGAGTATGAAATGATAATAAAGGATTTATGTGATGAGCTTGAGTTCTGTCAAACCGCGGCGTTCGGTACACTACTATTTACTCCGAAAGTGGAGGCCTGTAGTTAGTTAGTTGCAGAACTAGGTTTCGTCCGCCCACCCAAAGCGTACCGTTGGAAGGTTGGTTGCCTTCGTGACAACCTCCACTTCTAGTCTGGCCCCCGGGTGTTCTAACTACCTTAAGATAATCGGGCGTCTCCATGGCACGACCCATTATCAATATTGTAATTATTATTACGGCACTTGATTGACAGCTTGTGCTATGAATTGAATTATTGGATTGTAATCGGACTTGAATAAAATGGTAGTAGTAGTGGCTCAAGCATTTACTCATCAAAATTATGTAAATTATGCCTTTGTGGCTAAATGAAATTTGATATTGAATTATGACCTTGTGGCTAAGTGAAAGGGATATTAATATTGTTGATAATTGGAAATTGTTTGGACATACGGATTGGGTATCGTCCCTCATGTGATATCTTGAAAGACGTTGAAATTGGTGATATTGAAATAATTTTGGTAACCGAATGATTTTGGTGTGATATACGATTAATCAATTTATATACTTTTTCTCTCATGATGATTTGACAAATGAGAACCTGAAAGTTTACTATAGATTCTCCAAGTCTGGATATGACATTATGGTATTTGGAAACTTGATAACATGATATGAAAACTTTGTCGATCATATGGTTTGGATATTTCGAAATGTAATAGTAATCAGTTTTTCTAAGTATTAAAACGGTGATGTACAAGATTTATATAAAAACCTATGCACTCACCAACTACGTTTTCGTAGTTGACACTTTTTCTTCATGCTTTTCAGGAAATAAGCTTAAGCATTGAGGATTTATATGCTTCATGAATATTTGCATTGCCCTTTGGAGTCAAAGATCAAACCTTGTGATAGGCAATGGAATCCGCCTTGATCATTGTAGTATACTACTTCATGTGCTTGTTATTTGTTTCGTGAACTTAATATTCAAGTACGGTGGATGCATTTGTACTTGGAAATTGGTTCACATGCGTGTACATTTGTAAATTCTTTTATCAAATAAAACTATGGTGAATGTTATTTATAATCCTTTGTTTTGAATACTCGACTTTCTGTACATCTCATCATTCCGCCTTAGTTGGGGTGTTACAATTTCCTTTATATACTTTGTGGAGTCTTTCTCATGAATGGCCAAGAAATTTGGCAGACTTTGTCAGTCTATCGACAATCACCTAAATCATATCATGACTCTCCTTTGTCCTCGGTAGTTTGTAATGAAATCCATAGTCACACAATCCCACTTCCATCCAGGGATTTCTAATTCTCTAACTAATCCAGCAGGTTTCTGATGTTCTGATTTCACTCATAATCACGTCGAGCATCGACTTACAAACTCAGCAACATCCTTCTACATGTCGGCCCACCAATACAACTCACGTAAGTCATAGTACAACTTATCAGCACCCGGATGTATCGAATACATTGAAGTATGGGCTTCGTTCATGATCAATGTTTTCAATCACCAGTGATAGGAACCCATAGTCAGTCCACAAAATACAAGCCGTCAGGTGTTGTTCAATACCCCCTAATTCCTTCTTAAGAAGTTCTTCAACACTAGCAACCACTGACTGTGCCTCTATAATCTGGTCTCTAACACTTCTTTGCACTTTGATACTCATAACACGTACTCGTCTAGGCCTAATTCTTTCTTTACGGCTTAGAGCGTCAGCCACTATATTAGCTTTTCTCATGTGATAACGAATGTCACAATCGTAGACACTATGTAACTCAAGCCATCTCCTATATATCATATTCAGATCTTGCTGCTATATGCAGCAGACTTTTGTAATTCGTGTAAATTACACACTTGGTTCTATACAACTAGTGCCTCCCGCACTTTAATGCAAAATCACTGCTCCTAACTTAAAGTCATGAGTTGTGCAATTCTTTTCATTAACCTTTAGTTGTCGCGAAACATACATGATCATTTTGCTCCTTTGCACGAGTACACAACCTAATCCTTGACACGATGCATCGCAGTATGCTACCAAAATCATTTAATCCTTCGGACATACTTAAGATCGGCGTATTGCACAACCTATCCTTCAAAATCTGAAACGCTTTTTCTTGTTTCTCGTCTTAAACATACGGCCTATCTTTCTACGTCAATTGCGCTAACGACAACGTAATCTTAGAAAATTTTTCAATGAACCTTTTATAATAACCCGCCAGACTAAGGAATTGTCTAACCTTAGTCGGCGCCTCTAGCGTTCACTAAATCTTAACTGAATCAACCTTGCTGGGATTTAGATGTATTCCATCCTTGCTCACATGATGTCTCAAACAGTGTACCTTGTTCAGCCACAATTCACATTTAGAGAACTTTCAATACAGTTTTTCCTTCCATCAACAATTCCAGTACCTTTCTCAAGTGTTCAGTATGTTCTTCTTTTATCTTTGAATAAATCAAAATATCGTCAGTAACGATAACAAACTTGTCCAAATACGGTCGACACACTCGATTCGTCAAGTCCATGAACGTTGTTAGAGCGTTAGTTAATCCAAAGGGCATCACTGTAAATTCGAATCGTCCGTATTTTGTCCTAAAAGCGGTTTTTGGTATGTCATTCTCATGTACACGTAAATGATGGTACCCGAAACGTAAATCAATCTTTGAGAACCACTTTGCACCTCGGAGCTAGTCAAATAGATCGTCAATCCTAAGAAGGGGATAACGATTATTCACCTTTAATATATCCAGTTCATAATAGTCGATACACATACGAAATGAGCCATCCTTCTCTTTGACGAATAAAACACGCGCTCTCCATGGTGACTGACTAGGTCTAGTAAATCCCATGTCTTGAAGTTCTTCAAGTTGTACGACCAATTCTTGTCATTCAGTCGTCGCTAGTCTATAAGGAAATTTTGCTACAGGAGCTACGTTAGGAACAAGACAAATACGACAATCAAGTTGTCGAGACAGAGATAAGTCGGGTAAATCATCAGGGAAAACATCCTGATAGTCACGAGCGACATGGACATTGGTCAAGCTAACCTCATTTACAGACGCACTCATGACACAACCCTCAAAAGACTCAGATCTCTCACTCTTAACTCCTAGTGTCTCGCCATTAGGTAAGGAATAGAAAATGGGTTATGTAAGAAAACGTTAGCGTCGATTTCTCATAAAGCATGAAAAATGTAAAGGATTGGTAGAAAGTTACGACCTTTTGGAACCTAGTCTTCTGAGTCAAAGTTATAAGGGTATTCTAATAATTTTTGCACTACATAGTATCGTCGCAACGACCAAAGACATCCAAGTGCATACCAACAATAACGTCAAAACTCCCCTTTTTCAAAAGGTACTAAGTCAATAAAGAAGCATAGTCATTAAGAACTAATGTGCACGAACGAATGACCCAGTCTAGTCTAACTTGCTCTCAGTTAACCATTTGTACGTCAATACATATATATATATATGTAAGACTCGGTCTAATATTCAATAAGGAAACGAAACTAATCGCAACAAAACTATACTAAGCTCTCGAGTCAAAGAACAGTAGCATAAAGATCATTCAGAAGAATGTCTCTATAGCACAATCGAATCATGACGAGTCTCTGTTGCATTTAGTACGTAAGTACGAACTCTAGCAGCTTGAACTTGATTCGTCTATATTCTGACGAGTCAAGCAATTTGTAGCAGTTTAGGATGAACTTCCACTTGAACCTGTCGTCCAACACACTGCACCAACTCATCAGTCATGGCCTCAGATCTCAATATAGTCGCTTCTAGAGTAAGCGGACGGACAATAGCCATAGTCAACCTAACCTGTGGGAAAAACCTACGAAGATACTTTCTCGATTCCTTTGTTCTCGGGATTAACCAAATATGAAACAAGCCTTAACAACTCATTGCGATGTGTAGCGTAACCAACATGATTAGCACCAATCATCTTATGCTCCAAAAGTTCTCGATATAACCTTATCAGTTTAGTTGCCATACAGAACTTTCCCGTCAACCACTCCTTAAGATTTTACTAAGACATCGTCTCAGCCACTACTTTGCCTCTGGCTCGACAATGGCCATTCTACCAAGATAGCGCATCCAAGGTAAAGAAATTTGTCACAAACTGAACCTTTGAACAGGAGTACACTCACTAATGCCAATCACAACTTCCATCTATCTAACCATTGAATAAACTTGACTGCTCCACCTTTGCCGTCATGATCTTGCACACCACAATCCTTGAAGTTTTAGTGTGTAAAACATTTGACACCACCTCTAGGCTCTCTTAGTACATTTCCAATCCGAATTCTATCATCAACGTCTGCATAGTATTCACTTGTCTCCTTGTTCACTGCCTCCTCATACTGCGCATCCTCTGCTTCATTACAAGTCGGCCCTTCTTTCGTCGCATTTCGCGCCAGGATAACATTGATGACTTGAATAATCGTGGTAATTATCTCCTTTCACAGTAGCTCTCATCTCGCCGTTATTCCACACACGTTAATATATCTCTAGGAAATCAGTCGCGAAGAAACGCTCGAAGATCTCAATTCCTATGTCTCATGTTACACTCAACAAGCTCTCTCGTCTTGTGGTCTAAGGGATGCTATCTATAACTTAAACTAGTCATGCATCCTACATCAAATGCAACATAAATACATATATATACTATTAATATATAACCCTAAATCGCAGTTAAAATGTGGTCCGAATCTAACACCTACATCCGTTGCACTAGTGGTGTATGTATACAGGGTGTACCAGCGACTAACCCTACACACCCCTAGTACATCTAATGCAAGGTCGGATCACGGTACTGGTATGCTCTCTAGGTATTGGTCGGGTATGTATACAGGGTGTACCAGCGGCTAACCCTCCACCTAACCAACACCCATTAAGCAGCCCAGGGTAGCTACCACACTCTCACTACAAGTGCAATCACTGATGTCAATAACTGTCGCAAGGCATGGCGGTAATCATAGAATAGTTGATCAAGCTAGTCTATGATTATCGTTATGCGATACTAGTTAGCGCCATCACTTCATCTTGCTCTAATACACATAAATAATCACAATAACACTGAAAGCACACAGTCACCACAAGTACACAGTCACCAAATGACAGCCGTAGACAAAATAAGCATAGGGATAATAAGTCTCAATAGAACTTGAACTTGAATATAAGTGACGTTAGCACGTCTAGAATGCATCTATGATTCCTATCGTAAATGCTATACGTGTAAATGAATATTTATTTGTGATAGTCGCAACATAGATTTGATTATCGTTTATGTTTTAGGAACTATGTTTATAATCATTTAAATAAGAACTTGTGTTGATATTTATTGATTACGTTTGAACTTCAATATTATATCTATTTGTGTTTTATATTGTGTTTGTGTGTTATATAGTGTTTTGCAGGTACAAGAACATAGAATCAAGGTTTATAAGTGTCGTAGAACACTTAAACGATGATTGGATGTTATGTACGAGCCAAACGAAGCTAAACAAAGAGTCAAAGGTCGTCCCTTGTGCTGACGTCATCAGTATGTAGGAACAACCTCGTGCTGACGTCAGCACGAGGTAAGTTGATTGACTTATTGTTTCGGGCCTAATCTGCGATTAAGGCCTAAGCCCACACGATCCAATACTTAACTAGTATAAATACAAGACCTAATCTATGGAATTAGGTTAATTGTTTTTGAATCTTGGTTAAATATTCACGAATTTACGAGTCAAGGTTATTTATTCCTTCGTGTCATCTCCTACACGAACCACAAGCCTTGTGCATCTCCTTGGGTTGGTTAATTACTTATTAATCAACAAAAGGCAATAGCAATCTAGTTATCTCAAGAGGATTCCGCACTCTTGACATAACGAATCACATCTTATTATGATCCACGCAACAATAGGGCACCTTAGAAGTGGTATCAGAGCCCTAAGGTTGATTACCAGAAGGTTTAAGATCGTTTGATTGGCTATTGATTGCAAATTCAATTCGAAATTCGTGTTAAAGAGGATTTTCGTGCTCTTCTTCGTGTCACTTCTTGCAAACGTCAGCACGAAGTGAACTTTGTGTTCGTGTTCACGTCATCTGTTAACTTCGTGCCACGTTAGCGCGAACCACTCTTCGTGACTTAGGTCGTGACTACTGTTTCGTTACTTCGTGCCACGTATACTTCGTGCTTCGTGCTTCGTGCCACGTATACTTCGTGTTTTGTGCCACGTAAACTTCGTGCTTCATGCCATGTGAACTTCGTGCCACGTGTACTTCGTATCACACGAACTTAGTGTTATTTCGTTTAATTTGTCACCAAAATATTTGAAATGACTACCATACCAGCTGCCGCAAACTCTCTTAATGCTCTACTTATCATCCAGATGATCATGCATGATCATGAGGTTGGTCGTGGAAATACACCTCCAAAAATTGTTCCGTATGGAAAATTATTGGATGTGGAAGAGACGTTTTGAAGATTACAGTCGTCTCACTGACATGGAAATGTGGCTTGTGATAACTCAAGGTTTTGATTGGCCTTCGTACAAGAAGAATGGAGTGATCGGTAGGTATACTTATGCTGATATGCCTATTGAAGAACGTAAAAATTACGCAGTTGAGGGAAAGGCCTTGTCCACTCTTACTATGGCCTTGCCTCAAGATAGTGTACATCTGTTCAAAAAGTACACTACTTCAAAGGATTTATGAGACGCTCTTGAAAGATATTGTGAGAGCGATGTAATCTTGAAGAAGAATCGTATCAAACTCCTGAAGCACCAGTATGAAGCCTTTAATAGACTGAAAGGAGAATCTCTTGACGAGATTATTATTCGATTAAGTCATTTGACCACTGAGTTGTCGTACTTTGAGGTTGTTTATCCTCAAACTGAGCTAGTTGATAAGTTTTTGGACTCACTGCCTAAGACATGGACTGATTATGTTCATCAACTTCAAGATGATCAGGAATACAGTACATGGGACTTTGAAAAGGTAGTCTCCAAACTGAAGAACAGAGACATGAAGAGAAGAATTAAAGATACTCACTCGGATTTTACACAAGATCCATCTTTATATCATGCCAAGTCTGTTCATTTAGCAAGTTCTAGCTCGGGAAACAATGCATTTCTAAGTGGTGCAGAAGCTACACCAATAGTAGATGCTGAAGGTATTGCTGGATATGTTGCTTATGACAATACACATACAAATGTTAAGAGCAATGTACAATCTTTCCAATCTATGCCAATGAGTATGAGTTCTGCAGAAGGTAGAATGAGTGTTTACTCAGCCTTTTGTAATGCTCATGAAGCATTTATCGGAGGAAAGATTACTGATCCTGCAGTAATTGATGAGGATTACAATCAAATAGATTCTGATGATTTGGAAGAAATGAATCTACAATGGCAGCTAGGTATGCTTACTATTAAGGTCAGAAGATTCACTCAGAGAATTGGGAGACCTATAGGTAATGGCACTAAAGGCTTTGACAAATCCAAGGTGAAATGTTATAACTGCGATGGATTTGGTCATTTTGCAAGAGAGTGTCAACGACCTAAGAGGATTGATAATACCGTTGCTGGTCGTCAAAACTACAATCAAGGCGGTATTACTCCAAGTAATCATAAGACGCACGCAGTGATTACATATCCTGCTACTCCACAACAGCCAGTGTCGTCACCATTTTCGGAGTCAAAGGCTGTTGTTGTTCAAGATCCAGATGGTACTTATCAATGGGATACACAATCTGATGATACCTCTAATCATGCCTACATGATAGAATTATATGATGAGGTAGCTGCAACAATTGATTATGCTGTATACTCAAGTGAAGAAAGTGCATCTGAGATAGTTCAGAAGAATATATGTAATGTTGCTGAGACTGTAAGATCTAAGAGTGAACAAATGACAGCAGTAAAAGCATCTGAAGAAAAGGAAGAGTCATCAAGTCCTGTTGATGACATTTCCATGAAGAGCGTTGAAGAAGAGATGAAGAACTTCGTGATACCTGAAGGTATGACAACTGAAGACTTTGTTGCATACATGGCAGATTGCAATGCTGCAGATCAAAAGGTATCTTGTTCTTTATCTTCTATAATTGACATTTGTAAAATGGTGTCAAATTAAAAACTTGAGATATTGAAATTGAAAGAAAATTTAACTAGTTTAACTGCTGAAAATGTTATTCTTAAGAAGGAAAGTAACGTGACTAAAGATTCTGATTTACTTCTACAAAGAGATCACCAACAAACTGAATTAGGTTTTAATCCAGATAAAGTAGTATACTACACATTGAAAGACTGTGATATAGTTTCTATGATAAAGAAGTATTTATAAATAGGATTGAACCTAAATCAAAAATTGATAAGGTTTGGTGTGTGGAAAATAAAGAAGAATGGTTAGCTCAACAAATTCCATATAAAGATAGACATTATGCTCCTTTTAAACCAGTAAAAACTATGGAAGAAGCAATACAGATGCTTGATACCATAAATGAAATGAAGGAGTATGGTATACCAATCCCTGAAATAGAAAATGGTCAATCTAGAAAACAACAAGTAAAGAAGTGTTACACTTGTTGTGAGAAAGGCCATATAGCTATTGAATGTCCAAATAGGAAGGTCAAGAATCCTAAGAATGACAGTCAAGTCAAGTCAAAGGATGTTAGTGATATTCCTAATACTAGAGGGAAGGGTAAACTAGTTGAATAAGTAGCTTCACCAAAATCTATGAGTACATATAAAAGAGGTTATTATGAGGATTATGCCAAAAGACATCCTGATAATAAAAATGCACAAAATTATGTTGAGTTACATAGATATGTGTCATATGGTGAGTCTACTGTTAAAGATCAAGGAATTAATGTCAATAGATCTAAGACTCCAAAACGACATGGACCTTCACTGAATACTACTTCTAGTAGTGTAAGTCCGAGTCATTCTCGCACACCTCAAAGGAGTAATTCACCTAGGAAGATGGCTCAACAAAATCGATCTCCTCCTTTTAGAATTAATAGTTCGTCTAAATTCTATGATCGATTAGGAAGTGAACCTAGATTTGGTACTCACTCACCAAGGAATTCACTTCCTACGACTCGTTTCACTTCACCTAAGAAACAGTCTGTGACACCATCTACATCCAAGGCTCCCTTACAGAGCGATGGATATTGGACCGAATTGATCATTAGAGATGAATTCGGAAAACTTAAACCTCAAAAGGTTTGGGTTCCCTTCAGAAACTAACCATCTTATTGTCTGATGTGCTGGAAGAACCAAGGAAGCCTATCAGTCTTTGATATGTTGACAGTGGATGCTCTCGGCACATGACAGGGGACAAGAATGTTTTGTCCAATTATGAAGATGTAAATGGTTCATATGTTAGTTTCGCAGGTCCCAAGGGCGGCAACATCTCGAGCCAAGGTGATGTTGTCAATGGGAAGATTACGCTGGAGAAAGTCATCCATGTGGAACAGTTAGCACATAACTTATTAAGTGTTTCTCAGATTTGTGACAAGGGTAACACTGTCCATTTTAATGAGAAATAAGCACTTATATTGAAACCAGGATATGTTATTCCTGAAGGCTGGATCCTGCTGAAAGCTCCCAGGAAGAGAGACATCTATGGTCTTGTGTTAGGTGTTGATGATCCAAAGGAGTCTGTTTGCTTGTTATCGAAAGCAAACGAATCTGAATCTTTATTATGGCATAGAAGAATGGGACATATCAATTTCCGAAAGATGAATGACATTGTCAAACATGGTTTGGTTGACGGTGTTCCCATGAAACGGTTTGGAATGGAAGATAAATGTGTACCTTGTCTGAAAGGTAAACAGCAAAAGTCTGCACATAAACCGAAACAAGAAAATTCTATTGCCAATTCTTTCGAGTTACTTCACATGGATTTATTTGGTCCAGTGAATGTAAGAAGTATCGATGGGATGTACTACTGTTTGGTGGTTACTGATGATTACTCGAGATTCTCATGGGTATTCTTTCTTAAATCGAAAGATGAAACTCCGCAGATTTTGATTAATTTCTTTGTCGAAACTGAAAACATTTATGGAGTTCGTGTTAAGAGGATCAGGAGTGACAACGGAACTGAATTCAAGAATAATGTGATGGATGTCTTTTGTTTGTCAAAGGGAATCCAACATCAATACAGTTCTCCGTATGAACCACAACAGAATGGAGTTGCTGAAAGAAAGAATAGGACTCTAATCGAGACAGCCAGAACTATGTTTGCAGATTCAGGGCTTCCTACTATGTTTTGGGCGGAAGTAGTGAATACAGCTTGTCATATTTTAAATAGGGTTACTGTAGTTAAGCGTCATAATAAGACATGTTATAAGCTTCTACATAAGACGAAACCAAATTTATAGAATGTTGAACCATTTGGTGTACCGTGTACTTTCTTGAAGTATCTACCTCAGTCAAAGTTTGATTCAAAGGTTGAAGAGGGATTTCTCATGGGTTATAAACTGGGAACATCAATTCGATGGGTTTACAACAAACAAACTGGCAAAGTTGATTTGAGAACAAATGTCAAGATTGTCAGTCATAAGCCCGCTATTCATTCTGGAAGTGGCAAAAACTTCGATTATGATAGTGTGTTTAGTTCACTACATGGTCCCGATTCTTATTCAGATCCTGAGATAGTTGATGATGTGATTATATTAAGAGATCAGATGGATAATACTCCTATATATCCGCCTACTCGAAATGTCAATACTACTCCAACCAACGTTCAGTCTACTACTGATGTTGATAAAAGTGATAAGGATAAGAATAAGACACCAGATTCAGATAATAGTGAACCCGCGAACACTACACCACTTACTCCATCGAAGGTTACACTGCCTGATGATGATCCTATTTCTGAAGAATCAGAAGATGATTTTAGCTCTCCTAATTTTCAAATTAGAACAAATTTAGGAGAAAGTCTGAACGTTGATTCGGTTCCTGAATATCGAATTAATAAGGATCATCCGGTTGAAAAATTTCTTGGAAATGCTACAGAACCTGTTCGAACTAGAAATCAGTTAAATAAGGACCTGACTAGTTTGTTCTGTGAAGTGAAAGACACTGGATTGATAACTGAGTGTTTATATTCTGGTTTCATTTCACAAGTAGAACCTAAGAATGTTAAGGCAGCACTTCAAGATCCATGTTGGGTTGAAGCTATGCAAGAAGAATTAGCTCAATTTGAAAAACTTAGAGTTTGGGAGTTAGTAGATGTGCCTAGAGGTAAAGAACCGATTGGAACTCGTTGGGTATATAAATGCAAACGAGATGACAAAGGGATCGTTACTAGAAATAAAGCACGTTTGGTTGTTCAGGGGTTTACACAACGAGAAGGCTATGACTATAACGAAACTTTTGCACCAGTTGCTAGGATTGAAGCTATAAGGTTATTTTTAGCCTATGCAAGTTTCAAAGGTATATATAACAACCGTACTTTTAATATTATATATGTGCTAGTTAGGTTGTCTACGTTCCCGCAAGCCATAGTTATACTTGAAGCTAGTAGGTAATGCCCCAAATTAGTAATCTAAAGCTAATGATATGTAAAAGAATTTCCTAATGAAAATACCTCGGAACAAAAATTTTTAGACGTGATCAATCGATACGATAATAATAGCTTAAGGCTCGCAAATTGAGATACCAATCAAAATTCCTATGGATTGCCCAACAAATCAAAAATAAAACCAAATCAAGAGGATATGATCATGATAAATAAAATTTTCAACTAAAAATATAATTGGACGTATTATGTACGTAAAAGCGTCGAAAACTTAATAAGTAAGCATATAAGCTTAAAAATTAATACAAATTTACAACCAATGACCTATGTAACCAACTAAAAATACAAAAATATATCCACACACATAAATATACATGACTTATACACACATATACATATTCCTAACTAAAACAACCAATTACTTATATTTTACTAACAAAACACTTACAAATTAAATCCACACTTAACATATACCTACACTTATACTTATACAACAAATTTTATATAAAAAAAAAGTAAAACCCCTCCAAATTCCCCCCCCATGAGGCCGCCCCCCCGCCCCCCCCCCCCCCCCCCTTCACACACATACATCCCTCCATTTCAAATTTTGCATGCCTTAAGTCTTGGAACTCACCACTCCAACACACACTACACTCCCATTTCACACACACTAATCAATTCTCTCTCAAAAACACTCTTCTTCTCTCCCTTTTGTCTCTCTTTTTCGGCAGCCAAGAAACAAGAAGAAAACCAACAACAATCAACCTTAATACTTGATAATAATAAGGGTTGTAGGTTAGATAAACAAAGGGTTGATTCAAGAATAGTTTAAGGGTTGTTTCAAGTGTTGAATAAGGGTATTCTTGGAGATATAGGCCACGAAAATCTGCCATTTTTCATCATCTAGAAGTGATCTTCAAGGGTATATATCTTCATCTCTTTATTAGATTAATCTTGTTCTTGTTTATATTAAAAAGGTTTTATCAAAAGATTGTGTTTTCTTCATGTTTTCTTTTGAATATACACTTGATGAGGGCAAAGTTGATAGGATCTTTCTTTCCATGCTCATGCATGTTGAATCCATGAAGAAAGATCCAAGGATTCAACTAGTTTAAGACCCAAAAGTGTGGATATAAGTTTAATAGTCTTTGATGTGATTTTTCCTTTGAAAGATGGCTATATTCATACATATTATGAAAGTAATATTTCTAGAAATATTTATAAAAATATAGATTTTATTGATAAAGTGTCGGATCTATAAAAGCTAGCCTCAAAAAGGTAGATATGTGTTGATAGATTGTAAAGTAACTTTTTATATAAAAAGATGAACATGATGTATAAATATTTGTATATATATTTCTGGAATATTTCATGAAAAATATATTTTTATGATGATGGATTTTTGATAGTTAAAGCTTTATGTTAAAAAGTATTGATTTAAGTGCATATATGCTAGATTTAAGAAGGTTGGATTATTGTTTGGATTATGAGATGAAGCTAGGCTTGTCATAAGTGAAAAATGTGTTAAAATCAAAGTTAATATTCTGGAAAAATTATGGTAATAACAAAAATATGATTATGGAACCAAACAAGGCAAAATAGGCTTGAAATCGAAAACCGAAAACTTGTTAAAATGCATTTTGAGCACACACATGCACCATAACTATATGACCATGAAAATGTGATGAACATACTGGAAATATGACATATTAAAAGTATAAAACTCAAGTCATTTGATGCATGGCAAGAATAAGCTCAAAAATAGTCTTTTCGGGTCAAATAATCACCAACCGAAAGCACAAAATTGCACATAGCACACCACCACCACAATCACGACTTAGGTCATCAAAATATGATGGACATTCTGGACAAAATGAAATAAGAATAAAAATCCCTGTTGAAGCATTTAAATTGGTTGAGAAATGAGGCAAAAATCACTATTTCGGTAAACGATTTTATATTTAAAAGTCCTCAAATTATAAGAACACAAGAGAGATTGAATGGTTACAAATTTTTATTGATAAAAGTTGCATAAAAAGGGCCTGGGATTTTAGACAAAAACTCTTGTGATGATTTCTAAGTGTTTTTATAATTTAGTGAATTTAAAAGGGATTTTAAGGAATAAATAAATCAATAATAAATTATATAAATCATGAACTTGGACAAAATCACATAAATAGGATTAAAATAACTTAAACCTACTGGAGAAAAGTAATTTCAAGGAAAGAACCAAGTTTTACATAATTTAAGAATAACTAACTAAGTTAAAAATCACTAATTAATCACTATTATTAAATAAATAAGTAATAAAGCTTAAATAAATAAATAAATAAAGCATAATACTCAGTAGATAATCAAAATATAATTATCTATAAATTTTAAAGGTAATTTAAGAACCTAAAAATAATTATAAGGAATTATTTAATTAATTAATGAATAGATGGAATAAATAATTAATTAAATAATAATAAATCAAGGAAATTAATATAAATCAGAAAATATATTTTAAAATCCAAAATACTACTGTACCAATATCAAATAATAGTACAAAGCAAAGTGTGCAAAAGAAATCTCGCGAATCAAAGCCGAATCACCGAAATTCCAACAAACGCGCAAAAACGCTTAACGCAAAAACTACTCTTACCATCAATTCCAATTTAACCAAACATCTTGAACATCATAATACACTTTGATTCCATAATTAAGTAACAACCAAAGATAGGCAAGCCTACTAGCATAAATCTCATGATCTAGTTCACTAGTTCATGTAACACGCACTTACGTTGTGTATATTTGAATGCCATGGTTTAGGCTTGCTTGGGGAACGACATCACTAGGCACACATCTCGTATTTGATCAGCCCCCATTACTCTCAAATCAAGTGAGTCATAGCCCCCTTTCAAACTCTTTTATGTGTTTTACTTTCGGGGTGAAAAGCATGATAAATGAAACTACTTTCTATATATGCAATGTTTCTTGAAAGAGAGTTGTTATATGAAATGATTCTTGATATATGAGTATGAAATAAAATTGTTTCGTATGTTCATGAAAATAAAGGATTTATGTGATGAGCTTGAGTTCTGTCAAACCGCTGCGTTCGGTACACTACTATTTACTCCGAAAGTGGAGGCCTGTAGTTAGTTAGTTGCGCAACTAGGTTTCGTCCGCCCACCCAAAGCGTACCGTTGGAAGGTTGGTTGCCTTCGTGACAACCTCCACTTCTAGTCTGGCCCCCGGGTGTTCTAACTACCTTAAGATAATCGGGCGTCTCCATGGCACGACCCATTATCATCATTGTTATTAATATTACGGCACTTGATTGACAGCTTGTGCTATGAAATGAATTATTGAATTGTAATCGGACTTGAATAAAATGGTAGTAGTAGTGGCTCAAGTATATACTCATCTAAGATAATGGAAGTAGACCTTTGTGGTCATATGACAAGGATTTATTTATATGGGTTAAAATTGAGTTGAACGAACGATTATCAAAGGATGAATTGGAAATGTTCATGGAAATTGGTGATTCCTAATTTATTTTGTGATGATGTGTATATATGCTTATTGTATTAGTTAAAAACCTATGAACTCACTCAACTCTCGTAGTTGACACTTTTTCTCCATGCTTTTCCGGTTTAGAGCAGTAGGTTTGCTTATGGACCGCTTTTGGACTTTGTGTTTGCATGGTGAACGAAGACTTGTAATGCAAACAAGTTTATCTTTTATTCGGATTTGGACTTATGTTATGATTTTTAACACTTTACTTTGAACTATGTAATCGTTTAATTTGGAATGGTTTTAAGACTTTAATTATTTTCCATTTAATCTTTTGTACCATGTCGTTCTGTGGCATCTCGTGTCTCCGCTGTAGTCGGGGTGTTACAGTATAAAGGTGTATCAGTTAGACATTAAGAGTGCCTTCTTATATGGTGAAGTCAAAGAAGAAGTGTATGTTCACCAACCACCGGGGTTTGAAGATCCGAACTATCCAAGAAGATCATATCGACTAGATAAAGCTCTTTATGGATTGCATCAAGCACCCAGAGTGTGGTATGAAAAGTTGTCGATAGACAGCACATTGTTTATCAAGTGGAAGAAGCGAGATTATCTAATTGTGCAAGTTTACGTGGATGATATCATTTTTGGTTCATCTAATATAAAGATGTGCAAAGAGTTTGAAATGAGCATGAAAAATATGTTTGAAATTAGTGCTATGGGGGAATTACAATTTTTCCTCGGACTACAAGTAGATCAAAGGAAATATGAATTCTTTATTCACCAGTCTAAGTATGTCGATGACATCTTGGAGAGGTTTCAAATGTTAGAGTCCAAGACATATGGTACTCCTATTCAACAAAATCATGGTTTAGGGGTTCTTGATCCGAAAGATGAATTTGTGGATGCAACTTATTATCGTGCTATAATTGGCTCATTGATGTATCTGACTGCTTCGCGTCTAGATATTATGTTCGTTGTTTGTCTTTGCGCTAGATTTCAAGCTAGTCCGAAAGAGTCACATTTGACTGCAGCAAAACGTATTCTACGTTATCTTAAAGGAAACCAAGGGCTTGGTCTATGGTATCTAATGGGAGGAACATTTGATTTTGTTGCATATACTGATTCGGATTTTGGCGGTTGTAACAATGACAGAAAGTCTATGACTGGAGGTTGTCAGTTGTTAGGAGGAAGATTAGTATCGTGGCAATGCAAGAAGCAGACATGTGTTGCTCAATCTTCATGTGAGGCAGAGTATATGGCTGCTGGTAGCTGTTGTTCCCAGGTATTGTGGATTCAGCAACAACTTCGTGACTACAGTATGGATTTTCTTGATACTCCTATTAGAATAGACAATAAGTCAGCTATAGACATTACAAATAACCCTGTCATGCATAAGGTCATCAAGCATATTGATATTCGACATCATTTCTTGCGTGATTGTCACCAAAAGAAGTTAATTCATTTGGAAAAAGTTATAACTGATGATAATTTAGCTGATTTGTATACCAAAGCATTTGATAAGACTCGATTTAAGAAGTTAATTCTTCTCAATGGGGTGAAGAATGCTGATTCATATTAAATCTCTCAAAGAACTAATTTTGTAGTTTGTGTCTGTAAATAGCTAGAGTCATAAAAATACTAAAAGAGTTCTTAGTGTCATAAAAACCATAAATAAAAGTGAAAAATGTGAAAATGACAAACATATGAGAGAGATTTAAGTTAATGTTGTAAGACGATTAGAAGTGAGGATACTTAGCTTTTAAGTCTGCTTAATCGTAATATAACTGCTTAGTTCAGTGATTACAATTTGGGATATATTGGTAGACACAAAGTAGCAAGGTTTCCTTAATCTGAACTTAAATTATACAATGTCTTTGTGGGAAACATATTCAGATATATGGCTGAGATTGCTTGCTTTTCAGTAATGAATTGATCTAGTCCTTAAATTTTGTGAAAGATCTAGCATTACTATAAGATTTGTTCAAAGTATAGGCAAAAACCTCTACCAATCATGAGCATGAAAGCTAAATGTGATATTGTTTATGCAAATGAAATGATTGTTAATTAAGGGGCTAATGTGGTCTTTGAGATTCGGACAAGTATGTCCTCGGGGTGTCTTTGTATACCTAGCCTACCTAAAGCTTCCAACTTGGGATAGGTTGTCAGAAAGTTCGCTACATGGGTCTCATAGAAAATCACGGGTTCCTTATAAATAATGAAATGCAAAAGCAAATAAGTTAAATCACAAAGTAATTAAATTTTGTTATCTAAAAAGTGTCTCATGATTTGTTTAAGAATGTTTTTGAATATATATTAAATATTTGTTATCTTAGTGCTTGTATCGATTATGGACGTATATCTGAATGTGGGTCACATAAGTTCGCAAACTATTCAATGGCATATTAGGCTACTCGGGTCACATGGTGACTGTCCTTGGCCAGGGTATGTCGAAAGTGTCATAATTCAAAGGAAACTGGAAGTACCGAGTGTTTAAGAGGACAAATATACCGGTAATCGTGGTTGAATCACTGTTCATAACTAATAATAAGAGAATTATTTCTCACTTGCAGACTTATGTAAATGCTAATCTGATCTAATCTGCAGAAACTTAAAATTTCTTGTAAATAAATAAAGTAGTTTAGTTTTTATTTTATTTTATTTTTTACTTTATTTTGTTTTGTTTTCATTTTTATTTTTATTTTTATTCTTGTAATAAGTGTCAGTTTGTGTGTCAAACTAGTTCTTATTGCACGAGAGATTTGATAAGCATTCAAAGTTATAATTCTTAGTGAATTATATAAGTCTTGTTGCTTACGGTATGTATGTTTAAAAGATGGATTTTCTAATTATCAGTCTCAAATTCGTCATCCAATGGACGAATGAATTGTTGAACCATACCAAGTCTTAAAAACTTTTCATCATACAAGGGTTCGATCTTGTCTTTGGCTTTTTGCAATGGAGTGATATTCTCAAATCCCAACCCAAGAAGTAGTTCTGATTTATCAATCTTTGACTTATTGAAATAGGCAGTGAAAACCAAAAGAGGGTTTTGTTCAACTTTGTACAACTTTTCTTGATAGAAAAGTATATTCTTTTTATGTTCCTCAATTTGTCTTTCAAGATTTTCAATCTCAATGCCTTTTAAAAAACAGTTATGATTTAAATCAGAAACTTTTCTTTCAAGTTCAATTGTTTTTGGTGTAGCTTCTTGAAGCTTCTTATTCAAAATATCAACATCCATTTGTCTCGCATTTGCACGAAGCCATTCATTGGTCTTTTGAACTTCAAGATCTTGATTGGCTTTTTCAAGATCAAGAATGGTCTTTTCTAAATTATGACACTTTTCCAATAACTTAGAGTCAGGAGACGCATTCATTTCACATTCTTTAACCAACATTTGTTCTTTATAGTTTTGAAATTCTTGTTTCATAGCATCATACTCAAAAAGTAGTTTAGAATTTTCTTCAAGAAGTTTTGTGTACTCCCTTTTTGAAAATAAAATGCTATTTTTCAATTTCTTGTTTTTGTTGGCTAAAGAAGTGTAATGATTCGTCAAGTTTGATAAGGCAATTCTACAAGACTCTTTATCCTTAATTGATGAAAAAGTAGAGTCGACATTTACCTCATCATCGGGATATTCCTCGTCAGTGTTGTCAGCCTCCAACACTTTGTCTTTGCTCAACCTTGCCATAAAACATACATTGGCAGACAAATCTTCATCTTCATCATCAGTCAGTAAAAGCCACTTGTCATCTTTAGCAATCAAGGCTTGACTGGCTTCAACTTGCTTTGCCAGGAGCATCTTCTGCTTGTAGTATTCATAATTCTTCTTGTGAGGCAGCTTGCAATCCACAGTAAAATGACCAGGAATTCCACAGTTGTAACACTTTTTGTCAGATGTCTTTTCTTTTTCCACGATTTGTTTCTCAGTTTCTGCTTTCTTGTCTCTTTTCTTGGAACCAGTTGTTTCACCTTGTTCAAAACTCTTGTGATGATATTGTTCCTTCTTTGGAAATGCACTTGTTGATGAAGTTCGAAGATTGTTGTTAGTTGGCCTCGCTTTGAAATATTTTTTCTTGAAATACTTAGTCACAGCGGCAAGAGCTTGGTAGAATTCATCAGGAACACCATCTCTTAGAGCCAGTAATTTTCTCTCTCCTCATCAGACGAAGAAACAACAGTCATTTGTCTTTTAAGAGCCTCAGAAACCTTTCACTCAACAACCAATGCCAAAGGATCAGTAGATACAACTTCTGGCACTTTGTTGAGTGAATATTTGCTTAGAACTCGTGGCTCATTCAACTTGAAAGATTCATAAAGAGTATGAATGGTGAATTTGGTCAGATCTTGATGTTGTTTGATTTGAGTCCCATAATCTTCCCATTCGGGACCAAGTGCTTTGATAAATTTGATGTTCAGCTCAATCTCATCTTTCTTGACTTTGTTCTTTCTCAGTTCATTGATCACATTGCAAAATCTGTAGTAGACTGACTCAAGAGATTCATTTGGTGATTTCTGAAAATTGTCAAACTCAGTTAAGACATTTGTCAGTCGAATTGTTGAGGTTACATCAGAACCTTCCATTTGTCTAGCAACTTCATCCCAAATCTCCTTTGCTATGTCATAAGAATCAACTGAGCCATAGATCTCATCAGGAAGAGACAATGCTTCACGAGTAGTCATTTGAAATTGATTTGAATTGAGAATTGAATTGATTTTTGAAGAAAGTTTGAAACTATAAAACGATCTGAATTGAAATGAAATGAAACGATCTGAATTGAAATTGTTTTAAGAAAGTGAAATGAAACAATTTAGAAGAAGTGAGAATGAAACGATCTAAATGTGCAGGAATGAAATGATTTGAATTGAAACGATCTAAATGTATGAATGAAACGATCTAACTTGAAACGATCTAAGTTGAACTTGGAGTGAAACGATTTAAAATTGAAACTATCTTGAGAAGAAGAAAAATTCTAAGTATTCTGAAATGATTTTGGCAGAGTTTTGGTATGAATTGGAATGAAATGAGTTGAGCAAAACCAATCACAAAGATCAGTTACCCAAGTATATTATGATTCCCAAACACAACTCTTGACGAATTACTCAAACCAGAGAATGTTCAAGTAAAACTTGAAACGATCTAAAAGAGATCATTTTGGTTTCTTTTCAGGATTTCTCAACAACTTGATTAATTTCAAGAAACTGAATTGACCAAAACCAATCCAAAGGATCAGTTAGCCACAATTAACTCTTCTCACCACAACCACACTTGTCAAAACGATCAAATTTGAATCGTTTTACAAGCCACACCACTAAAATGTAAGTATCAAGGAAAGAAAACTGAAACGATCTAAAGGAGATCGTTTTAGTTTCACAAGGTCGTCTTCAACCTCTGAACATGAACAACTCCATTGACGATTTTTAAAACTTCAATATCTTTTGATTTTCTGAGAATTGGAACATGAAACCACTTGCAAACAGTTTGTTTTCACCTCAGCAACGATCCGATTAACACAATTTAGCTTATAACACAACAGAATCAAATCCCAAATTTTAGCGCCAAAAACTCAAAATTTGAACTTTTGATCCAGATCGAATTAGAACACGAAACTTAAGAGGATTATGTTATTAACTATGAGGAATCGAACGGTGAACAAACATTTGTGATTTTATGTGATTTGAGAGGTTATTTTTGAATTTTCAGTGAAAAAAAAAAAACCAACAGAAACAGGATTAAAAAAAACCGAATTATAAGGTGATTGTTTGATGAATTGTGATTGAATTCAGTTATAAATCGAGATCAAAATGATGTTTTGCTCTGATACCACATGTAGCAACATGATTTTATCATTTGAATTTACATCAACAATGACGTTTGGTTAGTGTGTGTGTTCTTGGTGTTTGTGTGTGTTTTGAGAGAGAATTTGGATCAAGACTGTGTTATTCAGGTGTTAAGTGTTGAGTGTTGTTCAAAAGTTATGTGTTTTTGATTTCTAAGGGATTGAGGGCTATTTATAGTCAAAACAAACTAAAAATGCTAATAATCACAATTAGCCCCTCAACCTTAGAAATCATCAACTCATGACTTAATCAACAAGTAAGTCCATAACTTAAATTACAATGTATCACTACTTTTGGATTTCTAACACAAGCAAACAGACTCCTCTGGATTATCAACACCTAACACAAGGCCATAGATGTCTCTCTTCCTAGGAGCTTTCAACGGGATCCAGTCTTCCGGAATAACATATCCTGGTTTCAGTATAAGTGCTTCTTTCTCATTAAAATGGACAGTGTTACCCTTGTCACAAATCTGAGAAACACTTAATAAATTATGTGATAACTGTTCCACATAATTGACTTTCTCCAGCGTAATCTTCCCATTGACAACATCACCTTGGCCCGAGATATTGCCACCCTTGGGACCAGCGAAACTAACATACGACCCATTTACATCTTCATAATTGGACAAAACGTTCTTGTCCCCTGTCATGTGCCGACAGCATCCACTGTCAACATACCAAAGACTAATAGGCTTCCTTGGTTCTCCCTGCACATTAGACGATAAGATGGTTAGTTTCTGAAGGGAACCCAAACCTTTTGAGGTTTAGGTTTTCCGAATTCATCTCTAATGATTAATTTGGTCCAATATCCATCGCTCTTTAATGGAGCCTTGGATGAAGATGGTGTCATAGACTGTTTCTTAGGTGAAGTGAAACGAGTCTTAGGAGGAGAATTCCTTGGTGAGTGAGTACCAAATCCAGGTTGACTCCCTAATCGATCATAGAATTTAGACGAACTATCAATTCTAACAGGAGGGGATCGATTTTGTTGAGTCATCTTCCTAGGTGAATTACTCCTTTGAGGTGTACGAGAACGACTCGGACTTACACTACTAAAAGTAGTATTCTGTGAAGGTCCCTGTCGTTTTGGAGTCTTAGATCTATTGACACTTTTCCTTTGATCTGTAACAATAGACTCTCCATATGACACATTTCTAAGTAGCTTAACATAATTCTGTGCATTTTTATTATCAGGATGTCTTTTGGCATATTCCTCATAATAATCCCTTTTATAAATTTTGGTGAAGCTACTTGTTCAACTAGTTTACCCTTCCCTTTAGTATTAGGAATATCATTAACATCCCTTGACTTGACTTGACTGTCATTCTTAGGATTCTTGACCTTCCTAATTGGACATTCAATAGCTATATGGCCTTTCTCACGACAAGTATAGCATTTCTTTACTTGTTGTTTTCTAGATTGACCATTTTCTATTTCAGGGATTGGTATACCATACTCCTTCATTTCATTTATGGTATCAAGCGTCTGTATTGCTTCTTCCATATTTGTTATTGGTTTAAAAGGAGCATAATGTCTATCCTTATATGGAATTTGTTCAGCTAACCATTCTTCTTTATTTTCCACACACCAAACTTTATCAATTATTGATTTAGGTTCAATCCTATTTATAGATACTTCTTTATCATAGAAAACTGTATCACAGTCTTTCAAAGTATAGTATACTACTTCATCTGGATTAAAAACTAATTTAGTTTGTTGGTGATCTTGTAGAAGTAAATCGGAATCTTTAGACTCATTACTTTCCTTTTCACGGATAACATTTTCAGCAATAAAACTAGTTGAATTTTCTTTTAGTTTCAATATTTCTTGTTTTAAATCTGACACCATTCTACATACGTCAATTATAGAAGATAAAGAACAAGATACCTTCTGATCTGCAGCCTTGCAATCTGCCATGTATGCAACAAAGTCTTCAGTTGTCATACCTTCAGGTATCACGAAGTTCTTCATCTACTCTTAAATGCTCTTCATAGAAATGTCATCAACAGGATTTGATGACTCTTCCTTTTCTTCAGATGCTTTTACTGCAGCCATTTGTTCACTCTCAGATCTTACTGCTCAGCAACATTACACATATTCTTTTGTACTATCTCAGATGCACTTTCTTCACTTGAGTACACAGCATAATCAATCGTTGTAGCTACCTCATCATATAATTCTACCATGTAGGCATGATTCGAGGTATCATCGGATTGTGTATCCCATTGATAAGTACCATCTGGATTTTGAACAACAACAGCCTTTGACTCCGAAAATGGTGACAAAACTGGCTGCTATGGAGTAACAGGATATGTAATCATTGCTTGCGTCTTATGATTATTCGATGTAATACCGCCTTGATTGTAATTTTGACGACCAGCAACAGTATTATCAATCCTCTTAGGTCGTTGACACTCTCTTGCAAAATGACCAAATCCATCGCAATTATAACATTTCACCTTGGATTTGTCAAAACCTTTAGTGCCATTACCTATAGGTCTACCAGTTCTCTGAGTGAATCTTCTGACCTTAATAGTAAGCATAGCAAGCTACCATTGTAGATCCATTTCTTCCAAATCATCAGGATCTATTTGATTGTAATCCTCGTCAATTACTACAGGATCAGAAACCTTTCCCCCAATAAATGCTTCATGAGCATTACAAAAGGCTGAGTAAATACTCATTCTTCCTTTTGCAGAACTCATACTCATTGGCATAGAGTGGAAAGATTGTCCATTGCTCTTAACATTTGAATTTGTATTGTCATAAGCAACATATCCGGCAATACCATCAGCATCTACTATTGGTGTAGCTTCTGCACCACTTAAAAATGCATTATATCCTGAGCTGGAACTTGCTAAATGAACAGACTTAGCATGATATAAGGATGGATCTTGTATAAAATCCGAGTGAGTGTCTTTAATCCTTCTTTTCATGTCTCTGTTCTTTAGTTTGGAGACTACCTTCTCAAAATCCCATGTACTGTATTCCTGATCATCTTGAAGTTGATGAACATAATCAGTCCAAGTTTTAGGCAGTGAATCCAGAAACTTATCAACTAGCTCAGTTTGAGGATAAACAACTTCAAAGTATGACAATTCAGTGGTTAGATGACTTCGAATAATAATCTCATTAAGAGATTCCCCTTTCAGTCCATTAAAGGCTTCATATTGACGCTTGAGAAGCTTGATACGGTTTTTCTTCAAAGTTACATCGCCCTCACAATATCTTTCGAGAGCATCCCATAAATCCTTTGAAGTAGTGTACTTTTTAAACAGATGTACACTATCTTGAGGCAATGCCATAGTTAGAGTAGACAATGCTTTTCCCTCAACAGCGTATCTTTTACGTTCTTCAATAGGCATATCAGCATAAGTATACCTACTGATTACTCCGTTCTTCTCATATGAAGGCCAATCAAAACCTTGCGTTATTACTAGCCATATTTCCATGTTAGTGAGACGAATGTAGTCTTCAAAACGTCTCTTCCACATCCAATAATTTTCAACACGGAAAAGCTTTGGAGGTGTATTAACCCGACCAACCTCATGATCATGCATGATCATCTGGCTGATAAGTAAGGCATTTGAGTTTACGGCAGTTGGTAAAGTAGTCATTTCGAATCTTTTGGTAACAAATTAAACGAAATAACACTAAGTTCGTGTGATACGAAGTACACGTGGCACGAAGCACGAAGTATACGTGGCACGAAGTGAAACACGAAGTACACTTCACACGAAGTAAAACACGAACTACACTACACACGAAGTGAAACACAAAGTCCACACGTCACGACCTAAGTCACGAAGGGTAGTCGTGTTGATGTGGCACGAAGAGCAGTTCATGCAGACGTAGCACGAAGTAAACACGAAGTTACTGGATGACGTAAGCACGAACATGAAGTACACCTCGTGCTGACGTAAGCACGAACTGACACGAGTAGATTACAAAATTGGTAAATAACACGAATTTCAACCGAATTTGCAATCAATAGTCAATCAAACGATCTTAAACCTTCTGGTAATTAACCTTAGGGCTCTGATACCACTTGTAAGGTGCCCTATTGTTGCGTGGATCGTAATAAGACGTGATTCGTTATGTCAAGAGTGCGGAATCCTCTTGAGATAACTAGATTACTATTGTCTTTTGTTGATTAATAAGCAATTAACCAACCCAAGGAGATGCACAAGGCTTGTGGTCCGCGTAGGAGATCACACGAAGGAACAAATAACCTTAGATCGTTAATTCGTGAATAACTTTCAAGAATTCGTAAATCATTAACCTAATTTCGTAGATTAGGTCTTGTATTTATACTAGTTAAGTATTGGATCGTGTGGGCTTAGGCCTTAATCGCAGATTAGGCCCGAATTAACAATAAGTCGATTCACCTCGTGCTGACAGCACGAGGGTAATCCTTCATGCTGATGACGTCAGGACGAAGGACGTGCCTTTGACTCTTTGTTTGACTTCATTTGGCTCGTACATAACATCCAATCATCGTTTAAGTGTTCTACGACAATTATAAACCTTGATTCTATGTTCTTGTACCTGCAAAACAATATATAACACACAAACATAATACAAAACATAAACAGATAAAATATTGAAGTTCAAACGTAATCATTAAATATCAACACGAGTTCTTATTTAAATGATTACAAACAAGTTCCTAAAAACGTAAACGATAATCAAATCTATGTTGCGATTGTCACAACGAATCTGCATCTACACATCTGGTAGTGCTTTGTATAAACATGATCTAGCTCTGTTATCTGCAGCTGTTCGATCTTTTTGTTCAGCATTCAAAAGATCAAGAGTGAGTATAGCACCAGTAGTGGGATGGCGATGAACTGCAAGTCCATTCAGAATGGAATCTTTAAGTAGGTGACCATTTGGTTCACATTCCACATAGTCCATGAATCTTTTCTTCCACAGTCCATAAGAACCACGGTAGAGAACTGGAGGTCTTGTATCGGAACCCAATGCCAATGCTTCACGAGAAGCCATTTGAAAGAGATTTGGTTTTAAATTTGAAATGAATTAAGAGTTGGAAAATTCAGGAACTAAAACGATCTTGGAGAACATCGTCCTAGGTGATGATCGTTTTGGAAGATCGTCCTAGAAAAAGAAAGTGAGTAAGACGATTTGAAGAAAGATCGTCTTAGTTTAGAAAGAGTGAGACAATTTTAAGGAAGATCGTCTTGAAGAAATTTGTTGAAATTTGGCTAAGTATGGAATGAAACTAAAATTGAATTATGATTTTGTGTTATGGAAATGGAAACTGAAATTGAATTAAAGAAATTTGAAATGAAATTGAAGAATAAAAGACTTTGGAAATGAAACGGTCTTGAATAAGATCGTTTTGGAATTTTGAAGAAGAAAATGAGTCGGTCTTGTTGAAGATCGTCTTGGGTGACTGGAAAAAAAATTTCTAAGTATTGATTTGAATTGGAAGGAATTAATTTGAGCAAAACAATCAATTATGATCAGTTACCCAGGAAGTGTGTGATTCCCAATCACAACAACTTCAAATAATCAACCACAACAAACCAACAACCAACAGACACTGAGACGATCTTGGTCTAGATCGTCCTAGAGTCAGGTAACTAAGACGATCTTGGCAAGATCGTCTTAGTTTCTGCCAAAATTTTCAAACACAAACAACCACTTTTCTTAACAACCACTTGCTAGAACGATCTTGTGAGGATCGTCCAACAAGCTACAACACTAAATGTATGAAAAATGAAGAATCAAGCACTGAGACAATCTAGAGAAGATCGTCCTAGTGAAGATCGTTCTGTGGTCGTCTTCTTCATCATACCAGTTTTAACAAACTCCATTGATGACTTTTAAAACTTCAATATCTTTCGATTTAGTTGGAGTTAGAACTTGAAATCACTTGCAAAACGTTTGTAATTATGTCCGCAACAAATCCTTGAACAAAATTCAGCTAATAACTCAACAGAATCAAAATCCAAATTTTGAGCGCCAAAAACCAAAAATTCAATCTCGAGAATTCGATTGAATTGGAACTTAAAACTTGACATAATTATGTTTTGAGCTATGAGGAATCTATTGTTGAACAAAAATTGATGATTTCATGTGATTTGAACGATGATTGATGATGAAACAGGGACGGTTTGTGAAAAACGGTTTTTGATATGATGTTGGATGAAAATTGAGATCAAAATCAGTTATGGATCGATATCAAAGTGATGTTTTGCTCTGATACACATGATATAACACGATGTCTGCTCTGGATTCGATCTCAACAATGGCGGATCAAGTGTGTGTGTTCTTGGTGTGTTTAGTGTGTGTGATTTCTAGAGAGAGAGAGAGATCGGAACGAGTAAGTATTAAGTGTGTGTAAAAATGGATCAAAAGGCTTAAAGGTTATGATTTCCAAGGTGTTAAGGGACTATTTATACTTCAACTATACAATTAGCCTAATTAACATTCCTAGTCCCTAAACCTTAGAAATCATTTCACCATATTTTACTACAAATAAGTCCACTAACTTAAATTATAATTTATCACTATTTTTGGATTTCTAACAACTGGAGGTATATTGAATCTTCTAAGATCAATCTCTCATGTAGCATCAATATTCCAGTATAACTCAAAAATATTGTCATGTCCTTCATCAATTATGTTTGCAGATATAGCAAACCTCAAATTTGCTGCATTCCTAGGTTCATCTGGACTGTCTCTCATTGGATTAAGATTGAGATGTTCTACTTCAACTCTTGGTTCAACTTGAATGACTTCATCTTCATTAAAGACACGATCAAAGTCATAAGGTATTGATGTGTAAAATGTAGTCTTAAATTTATAAACAAGAAAATACTAATAGTTAGACTTCTACACACAGGCAGTGTACCTTATCATGTATAGTAAAGCTATCAGTAAGGCCAGGATCGAACACAGGGACTGATTTAGAGCAAGCGAGTTTAATGCAGTTTTAAAAAAGAGTTTTGGATTTAAGGACTCCCGTCACCTTGGTTTTTATATTAAAAGTTAGTTGATTGAAAGAGTTAGAAATTCCTAAGAATTTATCGAAAAGAAAATTGTTTTTAAATCAAATAGGATGAGAAGATCATCCACTTCGACTCCATGATACACATTATTTAGGTTGCATATAATTGAAGAACCAATTCAAATATGTTGATTTTATAACCGACAACTAAACAAAGACTCACCCCGTACCCGTCAAGTTCGTTACTTTATTCAATTCCCTTAATTAACTAGTTCCATTACTAAGACCAGTACCCCTAGACGCATTTCATAACTTTCCTAGCCAACTAATTGTTTTAGTTATTTAGATAACAATTGTGTCTATTGATTGTACCCAACCATTAACCCGTTAACCCTTATTAACTATTAATTACTTTCTACCGTACCCGTCATAGAAACAATTGCTTCTAACCAAGCAATCAAAATAACTTCTACACAACCTAAGTTACCACTGAGATCATGCAAAAACTATCCGCAATTAAGAGTTAAATAACAAAGTATTAATAAGCTAAGATTATCACACAACGTTAAATCAAATCAACTTGAATTCAAAAGATTTATGCAACCATTATTCAATGTATCACTTCATCTCAGTGGATGACGAATTATTTAGCTACTCATAATCAAAAACAAAGCACAAAGAGTAAAAATATAGAAGAACATATTGTACCAATGTGTAGAAAACAAGTAAACGCTAAGAAAATCGACAACCGAATGCCTTGAAGCTCACGAACAACCCTTAGACCTTGATGGACGAAAAAGCTGCTGAAAATAGCCCCAAAGAACCCTAAAATCGACTAGAGGTGATTGTATATCGAATGGGAGGGTTATGGTCTTGTATTTATAGTGAAAAATCAAAAACCCTTCAGCCGACCTCTTTTATGCGCCGCACAAACTCGCAAATTTCCATATTTTAGACTTTCCATACCCGCTATGCGCCGCATGACCTATGTGTGCACCGCACAGGCACAATCTCCAAATTCCCTGTCCAAAATCACAACTTCTTGTGCGCCGCGTGCCTATTTTGTGCCCCGCACAAGCTTCCAGTTTTCGCGAAACTTGTATTTTTCAACTCGTCTTCACTCATACTCGTCCAAGAATCATCCTAATGCATCTTTTATCCTTCCAAATGCTATTTCTAGCCCATGTACCTGTTCTAAGCCTGAAATCACTAACAATACCATCAAAGCATCGAATATACATATATTTTGCACATAATTAGGCTTAAAACGACTTAGAAACGATATGGAAATATGCATACAAATGGACATATCAAATCCCCCCATACTTAAGCCTTGCTTGTCCTCAAGCAAATTCAAATTTCAAAACATTCATTCCCTTAGTTCTCAATTGCAAAGCATGACATTAATCCAAAAAGAAGCAAAACCATAAGAATAGTTAACCAGTTTTAATCTTAAATGGAAAATTGAAATGTTTGACAATACTTGAATGATTCATAAGCCTCGAAAACACGACTAAGCAGTTTAATCAAATGAAAGAAGAACATCTCAACTAACTTTCTCCAACTAACAAACTATTGGGTTGAATATCATATCAATCACTCGAAGCCTAGTCGTGATGCATATATTTTAACTATAGGCTTGTAATAGAATCGTCCCTATGTTGTCATGGCGCTATCACCATATAACGTCTATCAAAAGAGGTAAATAACATGGTTGAAATGTACAAAGGCTTACAAGGGTATTTAACAATGTGTATGGGAATTTAAGGATATAATTGGTGTTAAAAGGAAATAACACAAACAATTAACAAAGTTATACATATAGTCTAGTCCAACACAACCCATATCACTAGTTGCCATCTATCCAAAGCCCAAAAGACGTTCTCCCGACACTACTCCCCCAATAGACCGATAAAAACCGACACCATTGTGGTGTATTACCTTCAAACGACTTCCAACCACCATATCTTACCAAATTTTGGCTTAAACGAACATGCCAATTTCAAATGAAGATTATAATCAATCAAGGAACACTTTGTTGGTTTAAACTTATGTACCAACTCTACATTGATTTGCCAAAGATTAGGGAAATACCAATTGACAGTTCAAGTTCTTCTTTTTCTTTATTTTTTTATGTTATTCATTCTTTTCATTCTCTTTTCTTTTTAATGAACTACTTTTACCCTGTCTAATTGGTACCCCCTAATTTTGAAATTTGTTGACAAATCATAACAATCATGCTAATCCAAATAATCTAGACGTAATCAATAATTATGACAACATCAATCTACCCCCAATAGAGAATACACCAACCCGAAATAATCAAGATAACCCCAAACCTTCCAACTAGCATAAGCAACTAATGATCAACCAAGGATTTCGACTATCGGTATGGTAAGAATAGGTTACATATTTATGTGAATTTAAAACAAACGAAAGGTTAGGCTCAACATGTTTTCTAAGTGTATCTTGCACTAAAAATGAGTGCAACAAAGGTTTAACAAGGGAAATTCACTAACCAATGTGATTAGCTACTTAAACACATGCATACAAACATGGTTAAACAATGATGACATAACAAAGGGTTAATAAACAAAGAACATGGGTTTAATCCTAATTTTACCTCTTTATCATCTAGCAAACTACGGGACGATCAAGACAAGTTCTATAATCAACGCAATCACCGGCATACTCATATCAAAGAAAGAAAAGCGGAAATGGAATAAATTAATCCTCAAACTTGCACATCATAGTTCAAAGCTCTAAAAGAGACTTTTACTTTCGGATAAATCCAAAAGCCTATGAGAGGTACAAATTTACAAGGCAACTAAACCAAAACCGTAACACCTATCAAATCTATAAATGAATCAAGATCTCACATATTTACGTGTTTTGTGGTAGAGTGTGCTAGTCATGTAATCAATCCCGAATGGATTTGCGTTAACGATCATTCAAAACACATTTAACAATTTAAAATTTTTTACCAAAGGGAATATAGCTCAATTACTTACTAATATGATTAAACCTATGTAACAAAAGTAATTAAACTATAGGACAAGCAATCAAAAGTTAAAAATCTATTCAATCTCATCAAAAGAGTCTCAATTTCACCAGGCTTTTTCCTATTTACCTACCCCGCCATACTTGAGTTGTACCATGTCCCCATTGTACAATGAACTAAAGACAATCTACGGGAAATAGGTAAAAGCAAAATAAAAAGAAAAGAAAAGAATTACGAAAACTTGTCGGATGTTGGTGAATGTTGGTATGCTTGGTAGAATCGTCACAATGAATGGGCGTTGAACTTACTGCCAGCATATGCATATGAATTACTCCTCTCCAAAAGCATAAAACACAACCAAAACAAACTCAAACATAATAAGCATTAGAATATTAGTCAAATGAAATAACCAACCAACTCCCCACCCCTACTTAGTGTTTACCCTACATAACAAAATAAACTACCCTAAATACGAAAAAGTAAAATGTTATGGGTGCCAACAAAGGGCATTACAACCAAATCGAAAAGTATAATGTGCAATGTTCCAAATACCATCTACCAAAGTGAACCAAATATAACCATGATGACTAAATGCCCACGGAATCCGGCACCGCCAGCTCATTACCAACACATCATCAAAATCAAGGATCAGGGAACACAGAGGGAACACTGTCAGCACCATCAGGATTACGCTCAGCAGCAAACCAATCATCTCCCGGAGCAACACGAGGAGTACCCATACACGTATGTCCTTTAGTCTTCTCTCTCACTGGTGTGGAATAACTAAAGAAGTCTCCTCCATATTGAGGAGCACCGGTGTACATCCCAAAACCCAAAGACTGAGATGCAGGGTCAATTGGAGGAGGCTGGAAATGATACTGCTCCTGCTGATATCCCTGCTGAGGGAAGAAGAAATCAAAAGCTCGCTCGCTAGGAGGTGTAATCGTTGGAGGAGTATAGCCAACATACTCAGTACGCTCAGACTCGGGAAGAGACTCATTCTGCTGCCTATGGAAGTCCTCCATCTGTCTCTCCCAAAGTGGACGATAATGCTCTTGCTCGTCCACTACTCGATGTAACATACCCGACATCGAGTGAGTCTGATCAAGTATCAAGTCTATAGACCCCTGCATACCAAAGAAATGGCCTTGCAAAGAAGAGAAGTCAAAAGCGGATGATGAAGAAGATGCACCACCCATGAACCTAGGCTCACTAGTACCATCCTCCCTACGCCTCCTCCGGTCCGGTCTTTGTTCCCCCTGAATACTACCAATGAAAGTATCACGGTTATTAACAGTGACAACCAAACTAGTCCTTCTCAAATCATCCAAGCCAAAGGACAAACAAGGTATCCTATTAAGCCCCCTACTAGGCCTCATCCCATCCAGGTTCAACTATCCAAAAATCAAAGCAATATAATTCCCGCAGAAAAGCTTGGGATCTCGATGGGTCGCCATATATCGAGCCAAAACATATGGAGCACAAGCATACCTAGAATCTCCTCCCTCCTTAAACAATCTCATCAGCCAAACATCTTGAGGTGTGACTTTATCAGCATGGTCACTCCTCTGTAGAAAACAATGCGTGATCAACTTATGCACAACACCAATGGATCCTCGATCTTTGTATGCCGACTGGAAGATGACTTAACATCTCCCGACCCTCCAATGTCTCTCCAATAACCATTCACATCTTGATCATCATCAAAACCATAATTTCCTTTATCAAAAACTCCATTAAGCAAAAAGTCATAACCATCAATATCACCCAAAGATCTATCTCCTAACATACCTGTCAAATAAGCAAACTCGAGCACAGAACAATGCCTCTGTATCCCACCAGCCCTAAAATGGATCACATTCTTGGTATAGAACTCATCCCCATTCAATCTAGTATCAACTCGAATTGTGCTTAAAAATTCTAAGCACCATTCCCTAACTGGCGAATAATCATAATCAAAAGCTTCCTCCCACAACCGATATGTTTATATTTGACCATTTGAGTTCCTAAACTTGGTTTGCATCATCCCTCTCAGTTCAGTAGCAATCCCCAAAGTTTCAAAATCTCTCCAATTAAGAATCTTAGGTTGCATCACCCCATGGTAACGAATCTCTTGAAACTTGTTCAGAAAATGGATTCTTTCTCGCCCCTCCGAACCTGGAAATGTCAACCAAATATGAGTATCGGTAGGAAGATTTTCTGCCCTAGAATCCAATGGCATATCTCTATAGGTGAACGGGTCGCTAGGTTCCGGGTTCGTCTAATCGTTTCCTTCAACAATAACCGGAACAAATGTCGGGGCACTTGATGAAGAAGCTACTGTCTTTCCTCTCTGCAAAAACACACAAAACATTCATATAATCACAGTAGAACTTCAAACATACCATAAGCAAACCAAATCAATCACGAAAAATCGAAAATTTCAGCAACAGACAGTCTGTGTGCCGCACAAGTGATCTGTGCGACGCACAGAACAAGTTTTCAGCAATTTCTGGAAGAATTGAACCCCGATATGCGGCGCACAAGTGATCTGTGCGGCGCACAAAACCAATTTCCATAATTTTTTTTTTTTTTTGCATTTTTATCCACTTAAATCACTTCCCACCTAAATTCCAACACTATTCAATCATCTTCAAGAACATGACAGGTCAACAAAAGTCAACTCAACGCTTTCAAACCAATTTCTTACTCAAAATAATCAAAACAATGATGTTTTTCACAAATTATTGACAAGTTAATCATACCCAAACCTTAAACATCATCATACATCAATTTCCCTCAAACTTAATTCCTACTCAAGAACCCGAGTTCCTAGTTCGAATGGAAATATGCATACAAATGGACATATCAAGTATATCAAACAACCTTTTTCTATCAGCTTCTGAAGTAATGAACTCTCCTTCTTCCATATCTTCACCATTTATACTGTCTAGTTCATCTTCAGCATCAAGATCGTCTAATGCACCTATCCTTTAAAGCTTATCTGCAATTCAAACAATTCACATATACAAAGATAAATAACATAAATCATAAGTCAAGACATAATAGTATAAATACATAAAATAAATTAAAATAAATAATAATATATCATAACTATAATGCAACAATTACATTAATATTTATCTTTAATCTTTATCTATTTTAACTTACAACAATAATATTATATTAGAAATATAATGTAACACATACATTCATATTTATCTTATAATCATTACAAAAACAAAAGTCATTAGCACTAAGGATCATAATCTGAATCTGAATTCGAATCTAACTGTTACTCTGATCGTTCTTTCATTTGATCCCTAAGTGATCCTGGATCATAATAATCTTCATAATCCATAATCTCTGCTCTAGCTCTCATATGAGCCTGTGGATCATAACCCAATCTCTTTTCTAGTCTATGCACAATTAGTGGGTGCAAATCTGACTCTGTAGAAGCATTGGTAGTAAAATCGGTCTTAGTTGACTCACTATCCTAAGTAGATTTTCCTTTGCTAAGATTTTCTTTTTCAATATGATTATGAGGATCATTTACTAGCTTTTCTCGATTCTCCCTTTCTGTTCTATTAGAATTAGAATCAGAGTTACCTGAATTGGAATCTTCCTCATCATCATCATCTGGATCATCAGGATCTGCATCTGGAGCAGCCATCACAGCTTTACCTTTATCTTGAGTCCCAGAAGTACTAGCACCGGTTGTACCAGCAATCTCCGACTCAGTCTGTCTTGGCGACTCCCCCTGAACGTTTGCAGTCTCTGTATCCATAGCATCACCAGCAGCATCTTGACCTTGACCTCTATTCTCTGGCTCACCATCTGTTGGTTGTCCTTGGTTTGGACCTTGAGCTGGATCTGGATCTTCATGATCATCATCTCTTGTCTTCTTAGCAAACTCCTCATCCTTACAACCATCTTTATCTCCCCTTGAGCCAAGAATTGGTCAAGTCTAGAACCAAAAGAATGAACAAGTGCTGTCATTAAGTCCATCTCTTCTTGATGCTTGGCAGCTTGGAGCTTAAGCTGATTCTCCAAAGCTATGACTCTCATCTCTAACATCCTCTTCTCAGAAAATAAACGACTCAGTTGCACTTGAACAGGAGCAACTGGACGTGACGTAGAAGCAACATCAGATGTTGAGGCATGAGGTGGCATCGTAGCTTCAAACGAAGGCATACGAGCACTAAAAGTTCCTGTGGGAGGCATCTGAGGTCGTTGCAAAGGAGCCAACAACGTCCCATGACAGTAGAAACAGGAACTGTAGCCTGAATAGGAGCAGACGAAGGCCTAGTAGCAACTGTCGGCTTTGGCTCTTGACGAACTTTATACTCCGGAATAGTAGGAATCGTAACAGTTGTAGCCTCAGTGACAACTTGTGCACGAGAACCAATTCCTCTAATAATAAACTTTGGTCTCGACCTTCTCTCCCCAACAACAATATTAGCAAAAGTAGTAGACACAGAAACAGGAATCTCAGAGACAGAAGCTCTTAAAGCAGCAACTGATGGAGTATCACTAACATTAGGTGCATGAGACCTCTCCATAGCAGCTTGATATACAGCAAAATCTCTATCGACTTCAGCTTGAGATTGTTGAGAAGTTGGAAGTCTCTCTACAGCGTCAACTCCTTTTCCTTGTCTTCTCCTTCGCTTTGGCAATCTTTCAACCTCTTCTTTATCCTCTTCTGAGTTATCACAAACATTAACAGTAACTGGTAGCTCAGAAGGACCAACATCATCACCAACTGGAGCAGAGGTAGAAATAGAAACTCCAGAAGTTGGTGGAACAAGATTTGCAGGATCATCAATATCCTCCATAAGAGCATCCATATCTGGATCATTTTCCAGATCTCCAGCACACAGAGGAACATCATTGAGTCCCTCAAACTGATCAGCTCGCTCTTCTTGAGGATTATCTTGAGCCTGATCATCATCAGCAGCAGCAGTAGGTACATCATCTTCCCAACCTTGTCGAGGTGCAACATAGTTAGGACTGATAAGATGTCCGAACAATGGTGGATTGGTAACATTATCAGGAACACCATGAACTGCAAAGCGTTTCATACTCTCAACAAACACCTTGTGAGTCAGATGACCCAAAATGAAAGTAGGACCATCAAACGGTAAATCTGCTATTCAGTGCCGAATGATTATCATCACAAATCTTGGAAACAGAAAGAATTTCTTAACGTTTCCAAACGCTCTCAACTGCTTAACGAAATTATCATATATGTACTCAGAAAAGCTGTAGGGCTTGTTCAGCAAAAGAGCAACCATCTGAGAAGCAGTAAAAATGTTCAACTGATCATGACCTGCACTCCGATAACTAAGGGACCTCAATAAGTAGTAGGCAAGCAATCTCCATTTGCCTTGAAGACGATTCTTGCGATAAGGATGAGTAATATCACCAACATATCCCATACGCCTGAGAGCATTGTCACAAAAGCTTTCTTCAAACTCAACAGGACCTTGCTCCATATCATCAGTACCTAAGTCCAAAATAGTCCTTAAGTCTCCAGCAGTAAACTGAATGTTACGTCCAACAACAGTAGTGCGAATCATAGTATGATCACCAACTTGCACCAATCTGGCTGAGTTCCAGAATTCAGTAATAAGACCTATGACCAGTGGAGGATTCTCGGTCAAAGCAAAACGAATACGAGAGTGTGCTAGATACTGGAGGACACCGTGAAACTCTGGTGTGCATCCCGATTGAGTAATGCTAAGATCAATTGCAGCATTATGTTCCTTGACGAACACGCGAGCACCTTGTCCTGCCATACCTGGAAAAACAAAACGACAAGAAAACTAAAATTTATAAATAAAAAATAAAAAGTTTTCTAAGTCACACGATCTGCTTCGTGGTGACGTCAACACGAGGCAAAGCCTCTTCGTGATGACGTCATCACGAACCTTCATGCGAACCCAGAAATACAAAGAACAAAACATCTCCATATGATAAAATAATCGATCAAATTCAATCTTTTATATCATTTTGGACTTGTTTTCTTTCGTGGTATGCCCAGAAACGAATTATCGAAACGAATTCGATGAACACGAAGTGGTTCGTGTTCTTCGTGTGAATAGTGACCAAAACAAAAATTTCTTCAATTAATCTTGATTTGACACTTGTTTACGTAAATTTTTGTTAGATTTAACATGTATAAACATCAATTAATCTAATTTTAAGTCCAATCGAAGTCCAAAACATCAAAAATTGAAGATCTAATTATTGGTTCGTCCGAGTTACCGTTCACGCCAAGTAGAGTCAAAATTTTGGGCATCATAACGACTTGAAATCGTTAATTCTTATAGTCAAAACATCAATAAGTGATCATATATCGTGAATTTACCTACAAATCTAAGTGAAAAACACAAACTAAAGATGAAATCGAACGAAATAAGAGGCGGATGAATAGTGGCACGAAGGATAGTAGTTCGTGTGATTAATTAGGGTTTTAATTTTCGGATAAAGGTAAAAACAAATGGTAAAACCCGTATATATGTTCGGAGCTTCGTGGGCCTGGCCGAAAACCAAGTTCGTGGGCTGCGTGATGACGTCAGCGCGAGACATGCTGATGTCAGCACGAACGAAGTCGAATTTCCAGATTTTAATTCACACGAGTGGCATTCCTTAGCCAAATTTTGTATATTTTTCCAGAAAACTTATCATAAAAAAATTACAAAAATTCCAAAATCATAAACCTGTAGATACTCGTTACCAAAAACCCTTATCTACTCGAATATGCAATCGTAAATCATCCGTACTAACTTGACATCAAAATAATGTATCAAATTAATCTTACATTATTATATTGACATAAAATCGATCATTTATTCATTGATGTTTACCTCAACAAATGCAAACATACATCAAAACACATTCAATGTATAATGCATTATAAATACATCAAATTATCATATCAACAACCTATCACCATAAGTCTTAGGTTGTGATCTTGATAATATAGTAATAACCTATCACACTAAGTCTTAGGTTAAGAAATACAAGGCAATCCATCCTTGTAGCACAGTTCTTGTAATTTCTTAGCACCTTGTATTTTCCATCGCAATGCAATTCTAAAAGCAAGCGGAAACAATTTTGCCTTCAATTACAATCTGAAATTTTTTGATGCCAATTTCATGTAAAATGAGCTTATTATCTGTAACCTGCATACTTAACAAACTTCATAAATGCATCAAAAACAATAAAAATATCACAAATATGCAAAACAACCAAAATCTTAACCTAGCAATCATTACAAGATCTAAGGCAAGTCCAATCTTTGTCAAGCATACTTATTAACCAAAAAATATTTAAATTTCAAAAGTTTAATTGAAACACATTCAAAAATATTTTGACTTTTCAATTTTCAAAATCATTTCATTTTCTAAATTAAACAACTTATGTATTAATTAGAAAATTCATCTTTTAAACACAATTACCATAAACAACAAGACCCATATAATTCACTAAGAATCATATAACTTCCTACAGAATCATTAAATGCTTATCAAATCTCTCGTGCAATAAGAACTAGTTTGACACACAAACTGACATTTATTAGTACAAAAATAAAAATAAAGTAAGAATAAATTTAAAAATAAAAACTAAACTACTTTATTTATTCACAAGAAATCTTAAGTTTCTGCAGATTAGATCAAATTAACAGTGACTCAACCACGATTACCGGTATATTTGTCCTCTTAAACACTCGGTACTTCCAGTTTCCTTTGAGTTGTGACAATTTCGACATACCTTGGCCAAGGACAATCACCATGTAACCCGAGTAGCCTAATATGCCACTGAATAGTTTGCGAAACTTATGTGACCCACATTCAGATATACTTCTGTAATCGATACAAGCACTAAGATAACAAATATTCAATATATATTCAAAAACATCCTTAAACAAATCATGAGACACTTTTTAGATAATAGAATTTAATTACTTTGTGATTTAACTTATTTGCTTTTGCATTTCATTATTTATAAGGAACCCGTGATTTTCTATGAAACCCATGTAGCGAACTTTCTGACAACCTATCCCAAGTTGGAAGCTTTAGGTAGGCTAGGTATACAAAGACACCCCGAGGACATACTTGTCCGAATCTCAAAGACCACATTAGCCCCTTAATTAACATTCACTTCATTTGCATAAACAATATCACATTTAACTTTCATGCTCATGAGTTGTAGAGGTTTTTGCCTATATTTTGAACAAATCGTATAGTAATGCTAGATCTTTCACAAAATTTAAGGACTAGATCAATTCACTACTGAAAAGCAAGCATTCCCAGCCATATATCTGAATATGTTTTCCATAAGAACATTGTATAATTCAAGTTCAGATTAAGGAAACCTTGCTACTTTGTGTCTACCAATATATCCCAAATTGTAATCACTGAACTAAGCAGTTATATTACGATTAAGCAGACTTAAAAGCTAAGTATCCTCACTTCTAATCGTCTTACAGCATTAACTTAAATCTCTCCCATATTTTTGTCATTTTCTCATTTTTCACATTTTTATGGTTTTTTATGACACTAAGAACTCTTTTTGTATTTTTATGACTCTAGCTATTTACAGGCACAAACTTACAAAATTAGTTCTTTGAGAGATTTAATATGAATCAGCATTCTTCATCCCATTGAGAAGAATTAACTTTTCAAATCGAGCCTTATCAAATGCTTTGGTATACAAATCGGCTAAATTATCATCAGTTATAACTTTTTCCAAATGAATTAACTTCTTGTGGGCACAATCACGCAAGAAATGATGTCTAATATCAATATGCTTGGTGACCTTATGCATGACAGGATTATTTGTAATGTCTATAGCTGACTTATTGTCTATTCTAATAGGAATATCAAGAAAATCCATACCGTAGTCACGAAGTTGTTGCTGAATCCACAATACCTGGGAACAACAGCTATCAGCAGCCATATACTCTGCCTCACATGAAGCCTGAGCAACACATGTCTGCTTCTTGCACTGCCACGATATTAATCTTCCTCCTAACAACTGACAACCTCCAGTCGTAGAATTTCTGTCGTTGATACAACCTCCTAAATCTGAATCAGTATATGCAACAAAATCAAACGTTCCTCCCATAGGATACCATAGACCAAGCCCTTGGTTTCCCTTAAGATAACGTAAAATACGTTTTGCTGCAACCAAATGTGACTCTTTCGGACTAGCTTGAAATCTAGCGCAAAGACAAACAGCGAACATAATATCTGGACGCGAAGCAGTCAGATACACTAATGAGCCAATAATAGCACGATAATAAGTTGCATCCACAAGTTCATCTTTCCGATCAAGAACTCCTAAACCATGATTTTGATGAATAGGAGTACCATATGTCTTGGACTCTAACATTTGAAATCTTTCCAAGATGTTGTAATAACACGATTTCTGCTCTTGATTCGATCTCAACAATGGCGGTTCAAGTGTATGTGTTCTTGGTGTGTTTAGTGTGTGTGATTTCTAGAGAGAAAGAGAGATTGAAACGATCTGGATTAAGTTTTTATGTAAAAATGGATCAAAAGGCTTATGATTTCTAAGGAGTTGAGGGTATTTATAGTCTAAATCTACAATTAAGCTAATTGACACTCCTAGTCCCTCAGCCTTAGAAATCATTTCACCATGTCTTAACAACACAAAGTCCACTAACTTAAATTACAATTTATCACTATTTTTTGATTTCTAACATTCTCCCCCTTAGTGATATATTGTAATGAATGAAGTACGTGTTATTTTGTCTTGTAGGAATTAAGTTGATGAGCCCGATGGTGAAGACAATTGGTGTGATGAAACAAGTTTTCAAAGCTTTCTCATTGTCTCTGGAGAACTTGAATCAATCTTTGTCTTGGACTTCTTGAAGTTAAAACATGATGAAATTCTCAATGTTCTTTTTGAACAGAGAATAAAATGAATGAGTTTAGAATCTTTGAAAAATGTTGAACCATGAATCAGAGTTGTCTTTTGAAGTGCGGAAGGTATAAATTTGGCTTTGGTTCTTCAATCTTTGATTCTTGAATGAAAACTTGTTTCCTTGGAATGAAGTATCAAAAACATAAACTCTCCCCCTTGATATATGCATTGAAGCTTCTTGATCAAGTATTATTATATGACTTTGAAGATCTTGAATGAAATTTGTTGATGAAGACTCTTTAGAAGCTTTACTTCTTTGTCTTGAATCTTCCAATCAATCTTTCAACTTTTGTAGCTTTGATCTTTGTCATTTTGACTTAAACACTTTGGAGAGTAAACTTTTGAACAAGACTTGAATTAATCATGCTCCCCCTCAATTCATGAATGTAAGTATTTTGGAGCATCTTTGAACATCATATCCTTTTTTCAAATCAAGAACTCAATTCTGAAAATGAACAACTCAAATCTGAAGATCTGAGCTCAATTGACTAAAATTCCATTAATTGCAAGTTTTCCCATCAATCCCATACACTAAATATTCTCTCTTATCCGTAACCTCCATACACTCACTACAACCTTCTTACTAACTCCATGTTTGCACAAATCAAGCTCAAAGGTTTTCTTTCTCAATCAATCATAATCTTTTTCTCCCCTCATAATGACAAAGTGTCATTATGCAAACATTGAATGATTGAATATGAAAAAAAAAATAGCACAAGTTAAAACTAGATTTGCATGGAGAAATATCAAACATCAACACATCAACCCAATTCAATAGTCTTAACCCAAAGAATCCTAAGGGTAACTAAAATGTAAGGTTGAAATTGTTGATACAAATGTTATAGTATGGTATTGGTGGTTTTTGTGTTTATGAGATGAGAAACGAAAAAACCGGTTAAGGATGATCCGTTAACATGTTCAAAAATCAAAAAGATTAATGAAATGACCGATAGAAATGTATGACATTTTTCGGATTTCCTATGTATCATTGAAATATGGACAAAGCAATTTTCTAACATAGTTCGGTCTTGTAGCTTTTCAACTACGACATTGCTTTAAAGAATAGAAATCATGGTCAGTGTCACCTGAGGCGTTCGATAACCACAATCTATTATCCTTAAAGACTTTTAGGAAACATCCGAGGTCATTGATAGACTTCTCGTTCACTCAATAATCATATAAATGTAATTATGAGACCTACATTCAATGTTGGAAAAGATATTAGCATTGCTAGGATTTCCATTTGATCATAGTGGAATATCAATTAAGATATCACTACAAATGTTCCGGCTATATCACATAGATATGCAATAATATCACAAAGATATGACTCAAATGTGTCTTAAGATAATGAATAAGGATCAAATTAATGATCAATCAAGATAGCTCTAGACACAACGTGATCAAATGAAGTTAGGGACTGGAGCAGAATGTCTCCCTTTTTCAATATCAACATCTTCCAAATGAAGAGTCAATAGAAATGTGAAAAACCTCCGTGAGAAATGAAACAAGTATTTGTTAAGAAACACTTGAGTGGTTAGGTAAAGATGTGCATCGCTTCATTGGGTTCATGAGGTCGTTATCAAGATATCAACAAATGACATCCGATAGAAATGTGTTGTACTCGGCGATTTGAGAGTTTTAGGAAAGGGTGTCATTTCTTTTAACCCTTTTCTCACAACCTATCACCATAACCTCTCACTTTTCGACTTAACTCCCTCCATCTTATTTGCACGAAACCATCATCACTCAAAATATGTAATAAACAAATTTAAGCTAGATTTATGCAATTTATGGAGTTTGTGTGAGAAAAGGTGTTTGTGTGTGTATGGAGGTTAGGGATGAAGATTAGAGAGAAAATGTGTGGAATGTGTGTGTTTTTTAATTAAGAAATGGTAAAAGTCTTACAAATTATATTTGCTCTTGAGCTTTTAAAACACTTTGCGGAAGCTTGATCTTGGCTCTTTTAGATTTGAACATGAAAGCATCTTCTTGACAATCTTAACTTTGTCACACTTCCCCTTGATTAATGAATCTCTCTCTTGAAGCATTTAGACAAACATTCTTCTTCATCACAAACTTCCCCTCGATCAAATAATCATATTTGCGTACCACCAACGCTTATGTATAGGGTGTACCCGCGGCGTACCCACCACGTTAGCGATAACTATCTTCAAAGAATAATTTGGAGATCACTTTAGTCAACAATTTATCTTTCTTCCCCTTAACTGATGAATTCTTCTTTCTCCCCATCAAAATTCAAGAAAGCACACACACTTGTTCGACTTCATTGTTCTCTTTCTTCCCCTCATGATGAATGTGTGGCTACATGTTCATCATGTTTCTTTGAAGTCGAAACTGGGGAATCAACCACTATGAAGTAGTAGTCCAATAAACAACATCTTTAGCCCGGGTTATACACTGACATGTGTATAAGCCATATTCATCGAATCACTTACAAACAACCTTTGGGACCCATTTTAGTGTAGGCCCAACGGTTTTTGTCTTGGCATTCCAAATGTACGTGTCATCGATTCGACGAATAGAATCTGCACTCCACGGAGGATAAAAACTTGGCGTTGAGGAAAAGTGAATTTTCCGTGGGAGCAGTGGAGAAGCAAAGACATTCACTTTTTGCATTGCAAGTGGTTTTGGTGCAAGATCAAATAACTCCCAGAGTGAATATTTGAATGTCCTTGACTCAGTTGACTTGGGCTTATAAACTGACTTTGGCTTAGTCTTTGTCAACTGAGCTTTTGCTTGGGAAATGAATTGAGAGTTGTCTTCAAATGATAAGAATGGAATGAGAGACTGTGTTCCATCAATAGTAGGCTTCGAAGAATACTTTCTATCCTTGAATAAGGCATAGTTAGTAAATTGAGAAGCTTTACGTTTAGTAGGTGATGAAACTTTGATCTTTGAGCTCTTTGGGATTGACTCAGTGCAAACTTTCTTTGGATCATCAAGTTCAGTTGGAAATACTGGACTTGTATCATGATACACTGATTCATTATCACTTTCAGTATCATCCATCTCAACTTTGTTAAAGTCTTTGAAGACTTCTCTCTCCTTGCTTAATAAAATAGTTGTCTTATCTTGCAACTCATGTTGAAGATTTGAAATGGTTTGTATCAAGACAACTTCTTTTATTTGACTTTCCACAATGTGTTCATCAAGCCTTTGAAGTGAACTTTGCAACTCATTTGTCAATGTAGAAATTTGAGATTGCATCTCATTTGTCTTCAACTTATAACTCTTAACAAGCTTTGAATGTTTTGTTGTTAAATTCACAAAATCATTTAGATGACCAATGCTGCAAGATTCAAGATCGGTATTCGTATCTTGTAGGCTTCTATTCTCATCTTGCAATTTAGTCATCTCAGCTTGAAGTTGAGCATTCTTTGTTTGAAAAGCAATCACTTCCTCTTGAAGTTTAACATTCTTAGCTTGTAATGTGACTATTTCCTCTTGAAACTTGACATTTTTAGTTGCAATCGAATGAATCAATGTCTTCATCACTTGACAGGGACTTAGATAAGGTTTCAACGAACAACATGAACACAGTCCATGTTTATGAAGTTTTACTTCGGATAAAGTAGGTGTCTCGGGTGAGGAAGTTAACCACACATTGAAGACGAAATCATTTTTGACTGAATTTAAAAACCTTGGATATGACATTTTGTTTAGCAAAGGGTGAAATGAAATGAAAGGTATTTGTATTTGAAATTGAAATGAAGAATGAAATTTGGGAATTTTTGAATTTCAGGTTTTCCCTCCAAATTTTTTGCACCGGAAAATGTTCTCACGAAACTTTGGATTTCATGTAAACTTTGGATATTATGATCATAGGAGCAAATAATTTTTTTTTTTTTTTTGTGTAATCTGAATTGGAATGATCTTGGTTGAAACGATCTAAATGAAGATCGTTTTAGGATTGGAAATGAAACGATCTAAAAGGAATTAGAAAGTGAAACGATCTTGAAAGGAATGAAAGGTAGAACGATCTAAAAAGAGATCGTTTTGGAAACTTGTAGGTGAAACGATCTAATTTAGATCGTTTTGGAATCAAAGAGCTGAAACGATCTAAAAGAGATCGTTTTGGTTTCACCAAAACTGAAACGATCTAAAAGAGATCGTTTTGGTTTCTTATCAGAATTTTTAAGAAATTGAATTGACCAAAACCAATCCAAAGGATCAGTTGGCCACAATCAATTCTTCACAACCCAACCACACTTGTCAAAACGATCTAAATTGAATCGTTTTACAAGCTACAATCACTGAAGTAAATATGAAGTATGTAAAACTAAAACGATCTAAATTAGATCATTTTAATTTCACTTCATCTTCTCCAACAGTTCAGTTTCAACATAAAACTCCATTGATGAACCTTAAAACTTCAATAACTTTTGATTTTCTGGGAATTAGAACATGAAACCACTTGCAAACTGTTTGTTTTCACCTTAGCAACAATCCGATTAACACAATTCACCTCAAAACATAACAGATTCAAAACCCAAATTTTGAGCAAAAAATCTCAAAATTCAAACTCGCAATTCCGATTGAACTAGAACGTGAAATTTGAGAGGATTATGTTTTTAACTATCAGGAATCTATTGGTGAACAAATAATTGTGATTTTATGTGATTTGTGAGATGATGAAATGATGAACAGTGAAGAAAACGGTTTTGGATAAAAATTCGAATATTGATGAAAAATTGATAGAAATTGCAACAAATTGAGCTCTGGATCGTTAACGTGTAGTTATTTTGCTCTGATACCACATGTAATAAACAAATTTAAGCTAGATTTGTGCAATTTATAGAGTTTGTGTGAGAAAAGGTGTTTGTGTGTGTATGGAGGTTAGGGATGAAGATTAGAGAGAAAATGTGTGAAATGTGTGTGTTTTTTAATTAAGAAATGGTAAAAGTCTTACAAATTAGGTGTGGAAGAGGGTATTTATACTATAAATCTAAGATTTCACTAAAGCCCCTTTCATCTCTAAAATATTACATTTTAACACCATTTTTAGGTCTAACAAAATACCCTTACAATCTAATGAAAGTATTGAATACTCCGGGGTTAGAACTCACCGGCGATGATGAAGTTCATGGAGTGAATGAATTGCTCATGTGCAAACTAAACACCGAACTTCATTTGATGAAAATCATTTGAAAATCATCAAATGTGTATAAGAAAATGATTTGAAAACACGTTTGAAGTTTTGAACATTTTGAAATCACAAACTCCCCTTAATCTATGCAAAGATAGATTTTAAAAAGTTTTTCATAGAAAGGTAGAACAAAAATTGGGTTTTGTGAAGTCAAATAAAGTAAAATCTTTGTTGTGATATATACATGGAAAGAAAATTTGAGAGTCAATCAATTGTTCATAATAAGACTACTAGGGAGTACACAAAGGCGTTCAATCCTTCGCATCTTACATCAACAAGTTGGATGCAAATAAAACATTTAAGCACAAATTTAACTCAATCAATTGTTCAAGATGAGACAACTAGGGAGTACTCAAAAATGTGAATGGAATATACAATTTAGTTGGTTTTGGTGGAGAAATGACAAATTCTTTGTTTTGAAAATTAGACGCAATCTCTTCTCATTCAAAAATTGTTGAATTTTTCGTTTCATAAGAAGTATTGATAGCATCATAATTAACCAAAAATTTATTCTTTTGAATCTTCTCAACTTCATCAGTCTCAAATTCGTCATCCAAAGGACGAATGAATCGTTGTACCATACCAAGACTCAAAAATTTCTCATCATACAAAGGTATAATTTCTTCTTTTGCTTTTTGCAATGGAGTGATATTCTCAAAACCCAACCCAAGAAGAAGTTCCGATCTATCAATCTTTGATTTATTGAAATAGGCAGTGAAATCCAAAAGAGGATTTTGTTCAACTTTGTACAACTTTTCTTGATAGAAAAGTATATTCTTTTTATTTTCCTCAATTTGTCTTTCAAGGTTTTCAATCTCAATGCCTTTTAAAAAACAATTATGATTTAAATCAGAAACTTTTCTTTCGAGTTCAATTGTTTTTGGTGTAGCTTCTTGAAGCTTCTTATTCAGAATATCAACATCCATTTGTCTTGCATTTGCCCGAAGCCATTCATTGGTCTTTTGAACTTCAAGATCTTGATTGGCTTTTTCAAGATCAAGAATGGTCTTTTCTAAATTATGGCACTTTTCCAATAACTTAAAATCAGGAGACGCATTCATCTCACATTCTTTAACCAACATTTGTTCTTTATAATTTTGAAATTCTTGTTTCATAGCATCATACTCAAAAAGTAGTTTAGAATTTTCTTCAAGAAGTTTTGTGTACTCCCTTTTTGAAAATAAAATGCTATTTTTCAATTTCTTGTTTTTGTTGGCTAAAGAAGTGTAATGATTCGTCAAGTTTGATAAGGCAATTCTACAAGACTCTTTATCCTTAATTGATGAAAAAGTAGAGTCGAGATTTACCTCATCATCGGGATATTCCTCGTCAATGCTGTCAGCCTCCAACACTTTGTCTTTATTCAACCTTGCCATGAAACATACATTTGCAGACAGATCTTCATCTTCATCATCAGACAACAAAAGCCACTTGTCATCTTCAGCAATCAAGGCTTGACCGGCTTCAACTTGCTTTGCCAAGAGCATCTTCTGCTTGTAGTATTCATAATTCTTCTTGCGAGACAGCTTGCAATCCACAGCAAAATGACCAGGAACTCCACAGTTGTAACACTTTTTGTCAGATGTTTTTCCTTTTTCCATGATTTGTTTCTCAGTTTCTGCTTTCTTATCTCCGTTCTTGGAACCAGTTGTTTCACCTTGTTCAAAACTCTTGTGATGATATTGTTCCTTCTTTGGAAATGCACTTGTTGATGAAGTACGAATATTGTTGTTAGTTGGCCTCGCTTTGAAATACTTTTTCTTGAAATGCTTAGTCACAGCGGCAAGAGCTTGGTAGAATTCATCAGGAACACCATCTCTTGGAGACAAGAAATCTTCTCCCTCCTCATCAGACGAAGAAACAACAGTCATTTGTATTTTAAGAGCCTCAGAAACCTTTCTTTCAACAACCAATGCCAAAGGATCAGTAGATACAACTTCTGGCACTTTGTTGAATGAATATTTGCTTAGAACTTGATGCTCATTCAACTTGAAAGATTGATAAAGAGTATGAATGGTGAATTTGGTCAGATCTTGATGTTGCTTGATTTGAGTTCCAAAATCTTCCCACTCGTGACCAAGTGCTTTGATGAATTTGATGTTCAGCTCAACTTCAATTTTCTTGACCTTGTTCTTTCTCAGCTCATTGATTACATTGCAAAATCTGTAGTACACGGACTCGAGAGATTCATTTGGTGATTTCTGAAAATTGTCAAACTCAATTAAGACATTTGTCAGTCGGATTGTTGAGGTTACATCAGCACCTTCCATCTGTCTAGGAACTTCATCCCAAATCTCCTTTGCTGTGTCATAAGAATCAACTAAGCCATAGATCTCATCAGGAAGTGCTTGATACAAGCATGACCTAGCTCTGTTGTCAGCAGCAGTACAATCTCTTTGTTCGGCATTCAAAAGATCAGGAGTCAAAATAGCACCGGTAGTAGGATGACGATGCATAGCAAGTCCATTCATAATTGAATCCTTAAGCATGTGACCATTGGTCCGACGTTCCACATAATCCATGAACCTTTTCTTCCAAAGTCCATAGTTACCACGATAAAGAACTGGAGGTCTTGTATCAGTACCCAGAGCCAACGCTTCACGAGTAGCCATTAGAAATTGATTTGAGAATTGAATTGATTTTTGAAGAAAGTATGAAACGATCTAAAATGAGATAGAATGAAATGATCTAAAGTTGGAAAGATAGGAAAACGATCTAAATTTTGATTTGAAATAAAACGATCTAAATCTTGATTTGAAATGAAACGATCTAAATCTTGATTTGAAATGAAACGATCTAAATCTTGATTGGAAATGAAATGATCTAAATTTGTCTTCAGGAATAAAATGATCTAAATTGAATTTTGGATGAAAAATTCTAAGTATTCTGAATGAATTTGGACAGAGTTTTGGTATGAAATGTAATAGAATGAATTGAGCAAAACCAATCACGAAGATCAGTTACCCAAGAAGTAATCAAACCAGGAATTGTTTGAGTGAAAGATGAAATGATCTAAAAGAGATCGTTTTGGTTTTTCAAAGTCTGAAACGATCTAAAAGAGATCATTTTAGATTTCTTCACAGAATTTCACCAAAACTTGATTATTTTCAAGAAATTGAATTGACCAAAACCAATCCAAAGGATCAGTTAGCCACAATCAACTCTTCACACCACAACCACACTTGTCAAACGATCTGAAATGTAAGTACCAAGGAAAAAAATCTGAAACGATCTAAATAAGATCATTTGAGCTTCACAATGTCGTCTTCAACCTCTGAACACGAACAACTCCATTGACGATTTTTAAAACTTCAATATCTTTTGATTTTCTAGGAATTGGAACATGAAACCACTTGCAAACAGTTTGTTTTCACCTTAGCAATGATCCGATTAACACAATTCAGCTTATAACACAACAGAATCAAATCCCAAATTTTAGCGCCAAAAACTCAAAATCTGAACTTTTGATCCAGATCGAATTAGAACACGAAACTTGAGAGGATTATGTAATTAACTATGAGGAATCGAACGGTGAACAAACATTTGTGATTTTATGTGATTTGAGAGGTTATTTTTGAATTTTCAGTGATTTTAAAAAACGATCAAAAACAGGATTAAAAACAGAATTAAAAGGTGATTGTTTGATGAATTGTGATTGAATTTAGTTATGGATCGAGATCAAAATGATGTTTTGCTCTGATACCACATGTAACAACACGATTTTATCACTCGAATTCACATCAACAATGGCGGTTTAGTGTGTGTGTGTGTTCTTGGTGTTCGTGTGTGTGTTGAGAAAGAATTGGGATCAACTGTGTGTTATTCAGGTGTAATGGTATGAAAATGTGTCAAGGTTATGTCAAAATTATGTCAAGGTTATGATTTCTAAGGAATTGAGAGCTATTTATAGTCTAAACTAACCAACTATGCTAATTATCACAATTAGCCCCTCAACCTTAGAAATCATCAACACATGACTTAACAACAAGTAAGTCCATAACTTAAATTACAATGTATCACTATTTTTGGATTTCTAACAATAATCATCAGCTATAGTAGCAGCAGTTTGACATGAACACTTAAGAGAATCAGTCAAGATCTGGGTGGAGGAATCAGTAGATGAAACACAAGTAGTCTGAGTGGAATGGTCTACTTCATCACTTAGATAAGTTTGAGTAGAAACATTCACACAAACTTTCTTTGTGTCTACATCAATTAATTCGTTCTCTGAACTTTGATTTTGAGACTTGAGATGATCAATGACTTGTTGTTGAGAATTCACCTTTTGTTGTAAACCATCTATTTGTTTTTCCAAAAATGTGGATAGAACATACATTTTAGTAGGTTTAGGTGAAATACCAATTGACTCTTGGTTTTGAAAATTTGATGCTATTTCTTCTAATTTGAAAATTGAAGATTCTTTAAAATTACATGAAGCATTTATAGCATCATAGTTGCCCAAAAATTCAGTTTGAGGTATTTTCTCAACATCATCACTCTCAAATTCGTCATCCAGTGGACGAATAAATTGTTTTAGCATACCAAGGCGAAGAAATTTTTCATCATACAGAGGTTCAATTTGGTCTTTTGCCTTTTGTAATGGAGTGATATTCTCAAATCCCAACCCATGAAGAAGTTCCGACTTGTTGAAATAGGCGGTAAAATCCAAAAGAGGGTTTTGTTCAACTTTATATAACTTCTCTTGATAGAAAAGTGTATTCTTTTTGAATTCCTCAATTTGGTTTTTAAGATTTTCAATCTCAACACCTTTCAAAAAACAAGTATGATTTAAATCAGAAATCTTTATTTCTAGGTCAACATTGTTTGGTTTGGATTCTTGAAACTTTTAATTAAGAATATTAACATCCATTTGTCTAGCATTTGCTCGAAGCCACTCATTGGTCTTTTGAATTTCAAGATCTTGATTGGCTTTTTCAAGATCATGAATGGTCTTTTCAAGATTGTGACATTTATGTAATAACTTAGAATCAGGAGAGGCATTCAACTCACATTCTTTAACCAACATTTGATCTTTGTATGTTTGAAAATCTTGTTTAATAGTATCATAATCAAAAAGTAATTTTGAATATTCTTCAAAGAGTTTTGAAAATTCACTTTTAGAAAATGAAATACTATTTTTCAACTTCTTATTTTTGTTGGTTAAAGACGTGATATGAGTTGTCAAATTTGATAAAGCTAAATCAAACGAATCTTTATCTTTAACTATTGAAAAAACAGAGTGTAGATTTACCTCATCATCCGGGTACTCATCGTCAGTGCTTTCAGCCTCAAAAGCTTTGTCCTTGGCCAACCTCGCCATGAAGCACACATTTGCAGAGAGATCTTCATTTTCATCATCCGAGAGCAACAACCATTTGTCATCTTCAGCAAGCAATGCATGACCGGCTTCCACTTGCTTTGCCAATAACATCTTCTCCTTGTAGTACTCATAGTTCCGCTTACGAGTTTGCTTGCAATCAATTGCAAAATGACCAGGATTTCCACAATTGTAGCACTTTTTGTCAAAAACTTTACCCTTCTTAACAACTTGTTTGTCATAACCTTCAACTTTCTTTTCCACATGCTTAGATCCACTTGATTCACCTTGACCATTATTCTTCGAATGATAGTGTTCCTTCTTGGGAAATGCACTTGTGGAAGAAGTGCGGAGATTGTTGTTTGTTGGCCTCGCTTTGTAGTACTTTTTCTTGAAGTGCTTGGTAACTGTGGCAAGAGCTTGATATAATTCGTCAGAAACGCCATCTCTTGGAGCCAACATATCATCTCCCTCCTCATCAGACGAAGAAACAACTACCATTTGCCTTTTAAGAGCTTCAGAAACCTTCTTTTCAACAATTAATGCCAAAGGATCAGAAGATACAACTTCTGGCATTTGGTTCGATGAAGCTTTGTTTAGGACTTGATGTTCATTGAGTTTGAAGGATTCATGAAGATTATGGATGGAGAACTTGGCCAGATTTTGATGTTGCTTAATCTGAGTTCCATAATCTTCCCACTCAGGACCAAAAGCTTTGATGAATTTGATGTTTAACTCAAGCTCTGATTTCTTGACATTGTTCTTCCTAAGTTCATTTATGACATTGCAGAATCTACAGTAGACAGCCTCTAGAGATTCATTTGGCAATTTGCTGATGTTGTCAAACTCAGTCAACACATTTGTCAATCTAATTGTTGAAGTTAGGTCAGATCCTTCCATTTGTCTTGCCACCTCATCCCATATCTCCTTGGCTGTATCATAAGAATCAACAGAACCATAGATTTCATCTGGTAGTGCTTTGTATAAGCATGATCTAGCTCTGTTATCTGCAGTTGGTCGATCTTTTTGTTCAGCATTCAAAAGATCAAGAGTGGGTATTGCACCAGTGGTGGGATGGCGATGAACTGCAAGTCCATTAAGGATGGAATCTTTAAGAAGGTGACCATTTGGTTGACATTCCACATAATCCATGAATCTTTTCTTCCATAGTCCATAAGAACCACGGTAGAAAACTGGAGGTCTTGTGTCAAAACCTAATGCCAAAGCTTCACGAGAAGCCATTTGAAAGATCGTTTTGGAAGATCGTCCTAGAAGAAGAAAGAAGTAAGACGAATTGAAACAGATCGTCCTAGGTTTTTTTTTTTAAAATAATGAGACGATTCAAAAAAGATCGTCTTGAAGAACCTTGGATGAAATTTGATTAAGTATGGAATGAAAAGTGAAATTGAATGTTGATTTTGTCTTTTGGAATTGGAAACTGAAACTGAAAGAAAGTGATTGACAGTTGAAAATTGAAACTGAAAGAATTGGAAATGAAACGATCTTGAGGAAGATCGTCTTGGAATTTTGAAGACGAAAATGAAACGGTCTTGTATAAGATCGTCTTGTAAGTAACTGAGAAATTTTCTAAGAATTTTAAGAAAATTTGGACAGAGTTTAGTTATGAATTGGTAGGAATGAATTTGAGCAAAACCAATCAAGAATGATCGGTTACCCAGGAAGTGTGTGATTCCCAATCACAACAGCTTCAAAGTATCAATCAAACCACACCAACTTACAACAGACACTGAGACGATCTTGATCAAGATCGTCCTAGAGTCAAGTAACTGAGACGATCTTGGCAAGATCGTCTTAGTTTTTTTGCCAATAATTTTCAAAAGAATTAACTTTGAATTGACCAAAATCGATCCTTTCGAATTAGTTAGCCACAATCAATACTTCACACCACAACCACTTGCTAGAATGATCTTGTGAGGATTGTCCTACAAGCCACAACACAGAAAGTATGAATGAATGAAAATTCAAGCACTGAGACGATCTGCAGAGGATCGTCCTAGTGAGAATCGTTCTGATATCGTCTTCTTCATCAAACCAGTATGAACAAACTCCATTGATGACTTTTAAAGCTTCAATATCTTTCTATTTACATGGAATTAGAACCTGAAACCACTTGCAAAACGTTTGTAATTATGTCCGCAACAAATCCTTGATCAAAATTCAGCTAAAAACACAACAGAATAAAATCCCGAAAATTAAGCGCCAAAAACTCGAAATTCAATTTCGAGTTTTAGATCGAATTGGAACTTGAAACTTGACAGGATTATGTTTAAAACTATTAGGAATCTAATGGTGAACAAAAAACGATGATTTTATGTGATTTTTCTGGTGAAAAATGATGAAACAGTGATGGTATGGCGGTCAAGTGATTTTATGCTCTGATACCAAATGTAACAAAAAACGGTTATTAATATGAAATTGGATGAAAATTGAGATCAAAATCAGTTATGGATCGATATCAAAGTGATTTTATGCTCTGATACCAAATGTAATAACATGATTTCTGCTCTTGATTCGATCTCAACAATGGCGGTCAAGTGTGTGTGTTCTTGGAGTGTTTAGTGTGTGTTCTTGGGGTATTTATAGTCTAAATCTACAATTAAGCTAATTGACACTCCTAGTCCCTCAGCCTTAGAAATCATTTCACCATGTCTTAACAACAACAAAGTCCACTAACTTAAATTACAATTTATCACTATTTTTGGATTTCTAACAGATGTCATCGACATACTTAGACTGGTGAATAAAGAATCCATCTTTCCTTTGATCAACTTGCAGTCCGAGGAAAAATTGAAGTTCCCCCATAACACTCATTTCAAATTCATTTTTCATGCTTCTTTCAAACTCTTTGCACATCTTTATATTAGATGAACCAAAAATGATATAATCCACGTAAACTTGTATAATTAGACAATCTCGCTTCTTCCACTTCATAAACAATGTGCTATCTATCGATCCTCCTGTAAAACCATTTATCAACAAATGTGTCGAAAACTTTTCATACCACACTCTAGTTGCTTGATGCAATCCATAAAGTGCCTTATCCTGTCGATATGCTCTTCTTGGATAGTTTGGATCTTTAAACCCCGGTGGTTGGTGAACATATACTTCTTCTTTAACTTCACCGTATAAGAAGGCACTCTTAACGTCTAACTGATAACCTTTATACCTTTGAAACTTGTATAGGCTAAAAATAACCTTACAGTTTCAATCCTAGCAACTAGTGCAAAAGTTTTGTTATAGTCATATCCTTCTCGTTGTGCAAACCCCTGGACAACCAAACGTGCTTTATTTCTGGTAACGATCCCTTTGTAATCTCGTTTGCATTTACATACCCAACGAGTTCCAATTGGTTCATTACCTCTAGGCACATCTACTAACTCCCAAACTTCAAGTTTTTCAAATTGAGCTAATTCTTCTTGCATAGCTTCAACCCAACATGGATCTTGAAGTGCTGCCTTAACATTCTTAGGTTCTACTTGTGAAATGAAACCAGAATATAAACACTCAATTATCAATCCAGTGTCTTTCACTTCACAAAACAAACTAGTCAGATCCTTATTCAACTGATTTCTAGTTCGAACAAGTTCTGTAGCATTACCAAGAATATTTTCAACTCGATGATCCTTATTAATTCGATATTGAGGAACCAAATCAACATTCAGACTTTCTCCTAAATTTGTTATAATCTAAAACTCAGGAGAGCTAAAATCATCTTCCGATTCTTTAGAAATAAGATCATCATCAGGCAGTGAAACCTTTGATGGAGTAAGTGGAATAGCGTTCTCCGGTTCATTATCATCTGAATCTGGTGTCTTACTCTTGTCCTTACCACTTTCATCAACAACAGTAGTAGGCTGAACTTTGGTTGGAGTAGTATCGACATTTCAAGTAGGCGGAAATGTAGGAGTATTATCCATGTGATCTCTTAAAATAATCACATCATCAACTGTCTCGGGATTTGAATAAGAATCAGGACTGTGTAGTGAACTAAACACACTATCGTAATCGAAGTTTTTGCCACTTCCAGAATGAATAGCGGGCTTATGACTAACAATCCTGACATTTGTACCCAAGTCAACTTTGCCGGTCTGTTTGTTGTAAACCCGTCGAATTGATGTTCCCGGTATATAACCCATGAAAAATCCCTCTTCAACTTTGGATCAAACTTTGACTGAGGTAGATTCTTCATGAAAGTACACAGTACACCAAATGGTTCAACATTCTGTAAATTCGGTTTCTTCTTATGTAGAAGCTCATAACATGTCTTATTATGACGCTTAGCTACAGTAACCCTATTTAAAATTTGACAAGTTGTATTCACTGCCTCCCCCCAAAACAAAGTAGGAAGCCCTGAATCTGCAAGCATAGTTCTGGCTGTCTCGATTAGAGTCATATTCTTTCTTTCAGCAACTCCATTCTGTTGTGGTTCATACGGAGAAATGTATTGATGTTGGATTCCTGTTGACAAACAAAAGACATCCATCACATTATTCTTAAATTCAGTTCCGTTGTCACTCCTGATTCACTTAACACGAACTCCATAAATGTTTTCAGTTTCGACAAAGAAATTTATCAAAATCTGCGGAGTTTCATCTTTCGATTTAAGAAAGAATACCCATGAGAATCTCGAGTAATCATCAGTAACCACCAAACAGTAGTACATCACACTGATACTTCTTACATTTACTGGACCAAATAAATCCATGTGAAGTAACTCGAAAGGATTGGCAATAGAAATTTCTTGTTTCGGTTTATGTGCAGACTTTTGTTCTTTACCTTTCAGACAAGGTACACATTTGTCTTCCATTCAAAACCGTTTCATCAGAACGTCGTCAACCAAACCATGTTTGACAATGTCATTCATCTTTCGAAAATTCATATGTCCCATTCTTCTATGTCATATTAAAGATTCAGATTCGTTTGCTTTCGATAACAAGCAAACAGATTCCTTTGGATCATCAACACCTAACACAAGGCCATAGATATCTCTCTACCTTGGAGCTTTTAGCAGGATCCAGTCTTTAGGAATAACATATCCTGGTTTCAATATAAGTGCTTCTTTCTCAGTAAAATGGACATTGTTACCCTTGTCACAAATCTGAGTAACACTCAATAGATTATGTGATAACTGTTCCACATAATTGACTTTCTCCAGCGTAATCTTCCCATTGACAACATCACCTTGGCTCGAGATTTTGCCGCCCTTGGGACCCGTGAAACTAACATACGAACCATTTACATCTTCATAATTGGACAACACATTTTTGTCCCCTGTCATGTGCCGAGAGCATCCACTTTCAACATACCAAAGACTGATAGGCTTCCTTGGTTCTCCCTACACATCAGACAGTAAAATGGTTAATTTCTGAAGGGAACCCAAACCTTTTGAGGTTTGGATTTACCGAATTCATCTCTAATGATCAATTCGGTCCAATATCCCTCACTCTGTAAATGAGCCTTGGATGAGGATGGTGTCATTGACTGTTTCTTAGGTGAAGTGAAACGAGTCTTAGGAGGTGAATTCCTTGATGAGTGAGTACCAAATCTAGGTTGACTCCCTAATCGATCATAGAATTTAGACAAACTATTACTTCTAGAAGGAGGAGATCGATTTTGTTGAGCCATCTTCCGAGGTGAATTACTCCTTTGAGGTGTACGAAAACAACTCGGACTTACACTACTAGAAGTAGTATTCTGTGAAGGTCCCTGTCGTTTTGGTGTCTTAGATCTATTGTCATGAGCAACAATGTCTGAGTCACTAGATCCTCCAGAGGACATACCCTTTTCTGGACATCTTCTTTTCTATTTGGACAGCAACTATAAACATGTCCTACTTCATAACAATAAAAACAGGATTTTTTAGCTCTTGCTTTCTTAGCTTTAACATCAAACTCAGCTGAAGTCATGCCTAAACATTTCTTAAGTTCAATTGTGGCTAACTCTTCTTTTGATAAACCAGTTGACTCATTTTTGTCTGAAAAATGTACTTTCTTTTGAGAATTCTTATGAGTCGTGTATGGAGTTAAGGGGACTCCACTAGATGTAGATTCATCCTTATTCCATACTTTATCAATCTTGTCTTGATCTATCTTTTCAAAAACAATTTCAGTGGATGTAAAAACAGTATCACATCCCTTCATTGTAAAACATTTAATGTTCTTATCAACAGGACAAGTTGAATTCAATTGACTAGATCCTTTAGGAGCACTAGCATCATAAACTCTATTCTTAGGATCCACTAGTTTAACAAATGAACTTTCAAGCTTATGTTTCTTGTTAAGCTCCTTAATTTTATCAATTGAGCTTTTAGAGCTTTTAGGGGTCTTAGGATCAACATTTTGTTTTTCTGAAACGATCGGACCAATTTCACCAATATCGATCTTTTCAGTAAGCTGTGTTAGAGACTCAGTATAATTATCATTGAATGGTCCTCTAACCTCATTATAACTCATACCCAAACCACTTTTATCTTTTGAATCCCGTGGTATAGGTTTTTGCATCTGCATTGATCTTATTAAATCAGATCCCCTAATTTGATCTAGTCTTGTATTAAGCTTAACTATCTCCAACTTTGCATCAACCAATTCTTTCTCTTTCTTAGAAAAATTCTCTGTTAGTTCAGCATATTGTTCATTTCCAACTTTTTCCACTAAAACTGACTCTTTTAATTTTTCTTTCAAGGCAAAAATATCCTTATCAGATGCACGAATCTTATCTTGATAAAGACTTTCCTGTTTCACCAAACCAGAATTTTTGGCAAACAAAGAGTCGTTTTCCTTTTTAAACATGTTGTTTTGACTAGTTAAGTTAATAACTGACTTATTCGAAATAAACACCTCAGATTTCAAGTCTGACACCATTTTACAAATATCAACTATAGAGTGTAGAGAACAAGATACCTTTTGATCTGTAGCCTTGCAATCTGTCATGTATGCAACAAAATCTTCAGTTGTCATACCTTCAGGTATCACGAAGTTCTTCATTTGTTCTTCAATGCTCTTTATAGAAATGTCATCAGCAGGACTCGATGACTCTTCCTTTTCTTCAGATGCTTTCACTGCTGTCATAGGTTCACTCTCAGATCTCAGAGTCTCAGCAACATTACGTACATTCTGCTTAACTATCTCAGATGCACTTTCTTCACTTGAGTATACAGCATAATCGATTGTAGTAGCTACCTCATCATATAATTCTACCATGTAGGCATGATTCGAGGTATCATCAGATTGTGTATCCCATTGATAAGTACCATCCGGATTATGAAGAACAACGGCCTTTGACTCCGAAAATGGTGACGAAACTGGCTGTTGTAGAGTAGCAGGATATGTAATCATTGCTTGAGTTTTCTGATTACTTGGGGTAATACCGCCTTGATTGTAATTTTGACGACCAACAACGGTATTATCAATCCTCTTAGGTCGCTGACACTTTCTTGCAAAGTGACCAAATCCATCGCAATTGAAACATTTCACCTTGGATTTGTCAAAGCCTTTGGTGCCATTACCTATAGGTCTCCCGGTTCTCTGAGTGAATCTTCTGACCTTAATAGTGAGCATAGCTAGCTGCCATTGTAGATCCATTTCTTCCAAATCATCAGGATCTATCTGATTGTAATCTTCATCAATCACTACAGGATCAGTAATCTTTCCTCCGATAAATGTTTCATGAGCATTACAAAAGGCTGAGTAAACACTCATTCTACCTTCTGCAAAACTCATACTCATTGGCATAGAGTGAAAAGATTGTACATTGCTCTTGACATTCGTATTTGCATTGTCATACGCAACATATCCAGCAAGACCTTCAGCATCTACTATTGGTGTCGCTTCAGAACCACTTAGAAATGCATTATTTCCCGAACTAGAACTTGCTAAATGAACAGGCTTAGCATGATACAAAGATGGATTTTGAGTAAAATCCGAGTGAGTATCTTTAATTCTTCTCTTCATGTCTCTGTTCTTCAGCTTGGAAACTACCTTTTCAAAGTCCCATGTACTGCATTCTTGATCATCTTGAAGTTGATGAACATAATCAGTCCAAGACTTAGGTAACGAGTCCAAAAATTTATCGACTAGCTCAGTTTGAGGATAAACAACCTCAAAATATGACAACTCAGTAGTCAAATGACTGAATCGAATAATAATCTCGTCAAGAGATTCTCCTTTCAGTCCATTGAAAGCTTCATACTAGTGCTTATGAAGTTTGATATGATTCTTCTTCAAGGTTACATCGCTCTCACAATATCTGTCAAGAGCGTCCCATAAGTCCTTTGAAGTAGTATATTTTTTGAAAAAATGTACACTATCTGAAGGTAAGGCCATAGTAAGAGTGGACAAGGCCTTTCCCTCAATTGCGTATCTTTTTCGTTCTTCAATCGGCATATCAGCATAAGTATACCTACCGATCACTCCATTCTTCTCATACGAAGGCCAATCAAAACCTTGAGTTATCATAAACCACATTTCCATGTCAGTGAGACGAATGTAGTCTTCAAAACGTCTCTTCCACATCCAATATTTTTCCATACGGAACAACTTTGGAGGTGTGTTTCCACGACCAACCTCATGATAGTGCATGATCATCTGGCTGATAAGTAGGGCATTAGGAGAGTTTGCGGCAGCTGGTATAGTCGTCATTTTGAATCTTTTGAAAATCAAATCAAACGAAATAGTAAGAAGTTCGTATGTTGCGAAGACACACGAAGTACACGTGACACGAAGGACACGAAGTCACATAAATTACACGTGACACGAGGTACTTAGACACGAAGTCACACGAGTTACACGTGACACGAGGTGACACACGAAGTCACACGAGGCACACGTGACACGAACTAACGGCTGATGTAAGCAATACACGAAGTTCACCTCGTGCTGACGTAAGCACGAAGTGACATGAAGAAGAGCACGAAAATACCTTTAGAGACGAATTTCGAATCGAATTTGCAAACAATAGCAAATCAAACGATCTTATACCTTCTGGTAATCAACCTTAGGGCTCTCATACCACTTGTAAGGTACCCTAGTGTGGAATCCTCTTGAGATAACTAGATTGCTATTGCCTTTTGCTGATTAATGAGTAATTAATCAACCCAAGGAGATGCACAAGGCTTGTGGTTCGTATAGGAGGTCACACGAAGGAACAATTAACCTTAATTCGTGAATTCGTAAAACGATTAACCAAGATCACAAACGATTAACCTAATTCCGTAAATTAGGTCTTGTCTTTATACTAGTTGTGTATTGGATCGTGTGGGCTTCGGCCTAAATTAAGTATTAAGCCCGATTAAGCAACCAATCGATCTCCCTCGTGCTAACGTCAGCACGAGGTCAGTTCTTCATGCTGATGACGTCAGCACGAGGTTCGACCCTTTGGTGCTTTGTTTGACTTCGTTTGGCTCGTACGTAAGATCCAATCATCGTTTAAGTGTTCCACGACACTTATAAACCTTGATTCTATGTTCTTGTACCTCCAAAACAATATATAACACACAAACACATTATAAAACATAAACAGATATAATATTGAAATTCAAACGTAATCATTAAATATTAACATAAGTTCTTATTTAAATGATTACAAACATAGTTTCTAAAACATAAACGATAATCAAATCTATGTTGCAATTGTCACAACGAATCTGCATCTACAATTCTTACAAAGTTAATGACCTATGACGGAAACTTTCAGATTGGGCACCTAACCACATACATATGTGCATACAAGCATTTCAACATATGCATTATTTTTTTTTAACAATGAAAGGAACTTATAAATACACACAAATCAGTAAAGGTTTTTTTTTTATTTATTATTTACTAATTAATTTATTTATTTTCTTGAACTTACTTTTACCCTGCAACAAATCAGTATCCGTCTTGACAAAACGATGACAAAATCACATTTATTCTTCAATGTTGATTTGATTAAACAATTTAGAGAAGGACAAACATTATGACAAGTGAAGAATATCTCAAGAGTGAGATTTTTTAAAATGACACAACACTGGCAAAAATCCCAAATTTTTCAATCAAACCAAGGCAACTAACAACCTACCATGGATTTCGACTATCGGTATGGCCAGGATAGGTGTATATATTTATAGTGTTTTAAACAAATAAACAAAGGCTAGGCTCAACATGGTTTCTAATTGTTTAGCACTAAAGATTAGTGCTACAAGGCTTTCACAGGGTGATTAACTAACCAATGCAATTAGCTAATATAAACAATTTTTGAAATTCGGGCTAAATTTTTTAAAATCAGGTTTTATCTAATATTACCTCTTTATCCAATCATGCAATCACAAAAGTGATCTCACTGCGGTCTCTAAATGTATCAACTAGAACAAGTTCTAACATTTATTGCAACACCGACACACTCATAGCAAAGACAATATCGAAGCATTAAAAGTGAATGCTGATATAGGCTCAAAACCTCACATATCTGGGGTGCGGCTATAAATGTGCGAGTCATGCAATTCTATCTTTTTGATCGTGATACATCTCCCAACTAAAACATTTTAGTCAAGGAAAAATTTGTCACTTTTTAATATTTGATCATTTAGGTGTCAAAAGTGACTAGTTTCCTATGAGGACAAACGTTAAAATTAATGCATATTTATTAAAATTGTTTAAAACTTACCTAAAATTTTGAAAAATTTAAACACACACTTATTTACAATATATTACAAAGTAACAATTAATTATCCCTCCCACACTTAAGATATACATTGTCCCCAATGTATTAGTCATGACGAAATGAGTGTAAAAAGGGATAGAGAAACTTAGCGAGATTAATTGTTACTGATCATGTTGCTTATGAAGTACACTTGTGATCTGCTTCTGTTGCACACTTCCCTACAATAGCTTAAACACACAATAGAAAAGATAAAATTCGGTCTTTTAATGTCAAATTCCGAGACGATGTTTTTATTCTAAATAATCTTAAAATGTATGTTAGGTCCAGTTTAAGCTAAACTGGAGCTCTCCAGTGACATCTGGAGAGCATGAGGAATTGTCCGAAATATTAGAAGTCCAGTTGCATTGTACAAGTTTAGCAACTGATGACTTCCTCCAGTTGAGATCAGAAGACTAGAATCTGAAGACCTGCCAGTTGAAGTCAAAGACAACAAATGGATGATAGAGATTGGCAATGGCAGCGAAGCCCAGTTGACAATCTACCAGATCAATCAACTGGAGAATCCTCCAGTGTAAATGCTCTTACAAAGCTTTACACTGATTACGAGAAGGACCTTTTTACTCTACATCCTTTTAGCCGGACAATGATATTGTCTTTGGATAAAGATACAAAGATGTAGAGTGGTTGAATAAAGTAACCTTTTGTCTTACTTTATTTAACATACACAAAGGATTATTTAAACAATACTTTTGTGTGCTGTCAACCATATTTGTACATCGAAGGTGAGATCCCCATGCTCAATCTTCGACTATAAATAGAGGTCCTTGCACAAGCATTTTCAACAATTTTTGCAAATACATATATTCTGCAATATTGGTGAACTTGTGCAATATTCTCTCAATCGCAAAAAGAAACATTTCACAACTCTAAGTGTTTCGATTGTTTAGGAGAATTTCCAAGTTTAGATCAATTGTAATTCATGGGTTGTTAGGATATTTACATTCTTGTATTATCTTGGTTCCGCAACAACCTTGTATTTTATTTAAACAAGTAATAAATAAAATACACTTGAAAATTACATATTGTCTCACCAGTTTATATACTCGTCATTTATATTATTGCATGTATTAATATTCTGTCACCTTAATACTTAATTCCAGTTAACCTGGTACACGATCAATCTAAACTGGTCACATCCAGATTAATTGATCGTGTTGCAAAGTTCACTCACCATCGACATAGAGGTGTCTTCAGCACCCATCTAGTAATAGTTGGGACTAAAAATGTATAATTTAACACGTGTTCGTCCGGGTGAAGGTACATTGGTACTTTCTTTTCCTTTTAACCGCTGGCTTCAACAGCTTTTCCCCCTTTTTTTCTTTTTTCTTTTTATTTTTTATTCAATGTTTATACTCCTATAAATACTGACCTCTTCAACGCACACTTCGTTATTTTCACACAACAACTTTCAACATAATACATTCTTACCCCACTAACTGTCGGCCGATCCAGAGCTATCTTCTTACAAAAATGGTGAACCTTGGCATGATTCTCGCTTATTTGATGATTATTTCTTGGTTCTTTGTTGCAGTTCAACTTCCTTTGGATGAGACCTATCTGTGGTTCGTTGGGTTCGTTCTCATCGTCGCCCCTTTATTGTTTGTGGCCACCTGGGTCGGTATATGATGTATTTTTGTTGTTAATTTTGCATTTGAATAATGTAACGAAACTTTTCGTGTTTTATCAATAATTTTCCATTAATTCCAGCCTCATACATTATCTTTTTTATTATATATATATATATAGCCCTTACTACACATACATAGAAAAACATACACAAATGTTGGGTCGTTTATCGTCAGATCCCCAAGACGAATACTTTGAATCCTATCAAATAATCTTAAATGAACAATTTCAATTTGTGCCCTTTTCCACCAGTTACAGTAATTCAGTCGTAGGGACTAAATCATACCGAACACAAATTTAAAAATTATTATTTAGGACTGTTTGATAAAAATCAAAAGTTGGAATAAAAGATACCGTTCCAAGATCTTTTAGATAATGGAGTTGTAGAACTAATCGGAACTGAAAAACACACATCTATATTTTTTTATTTTATTTTTTTTATTTATTATATATATATATATACATGGAACATCATCATCTTTCACTCACATATTGTAGGTTAATCGACTTAATCGAGTTCCATATATATAACATCGGACCATCAACTTTTAGGAAGAAAGCAGATTAAGGTGATTTGTAAGGACGGGTTGGATGAACCGAAGGGGTATTCTTGATAGATGAAACAAAGTTTAGGAGCAAATTTTTTTTTTTTTTTATTATTTATTTGATTTTTTTTTTTGTGCTTTTGTTGGTTTTTTGATTTTTTTTTTTATATTAAAAACTACATATTTACAAAGGTGATGAAATTTACTTACAACCCACGTTTTCTCACCTCTAGAATAAGTCGGTTGAGTTCCTCGCACATTCTTCCAAAAGTGTAGCCTCGTCTGTTTAACCGTTGATTTTGATAACAATCAATAGGACCGTCTCTACATAGTCGTTGGAACTCATAATTAGAATACGTTTGGTTGTTCGAGCATGCCCCTTCGTGGGCAAATTTCCCGCATTTGTAACATCGTCCAAGTTTTTGTGCTCTTCTTTTAGCAGCTGATCTCAAAAAACCAACGCCAAAACGCCTTCTTTTACTTTTTTGCCGATATTACTTTCTTACTTCATCACATTTATCTTTAATTATTAAAACTAATTCGCTTGGCAAACGATTTTTATTGTATTTACAAATCAACGCGTACATTACTAGAAAATGATTATACTCAAACCTTTCTCGCATTTTGAAAAATGGGAAAAACTTAAAACGAAGATTGGAGGAGAGGACTAGTTCTTTAAGGTCTGCTAGTAGAAAAGACCAAGTCTCCTAAACATCTCATCTATTTATTCCTCCTTTTTGACCCAATCCAATATTCCTTCAAGACAATTGGATTTCGAAATACGTACCCTTTTGTTACCAATTCTTCCAAGAGACATCTGAAAGTGGAACTACCCATTCTTCTACCCTGCAATCGTATTTGGCCTCTCCCAGGCAATAGAGGTAGCGGGTATTGTGAAATAAAGATGTACAACAAGTTGATTGCCATCATATTTCTTGCCATCTATAACATTTCCTGGGTATTCCCGTGCATGAACGGACCAGTGTTGGAATTTCAGATATGTTCCATTCGCGCCCACATAGCATTATAGTTGTACTACAATTGTTGCGCTCAAAATAAATTTTCTGCCTTTAAGCGTGCGGAACTTTGAATGGTTTGTCTTCTGGGTCTATTGATTTGAAATTTGCTGATTCTAACGTTTTATTTTTCCCTTTTACAATTCTCTCATCGAGGTCACATATCCATTTCCACGAGGCTTCTACATGTTCTTTAAATCCAACTTCGAACACTGTTTGTTCTCCAGTTGGAAGCCATGTTTGTGAAGTTGAAGCTTCACCCTGATTCAGGGATGATGGATTGAATTTCGGTATTTGTTTACCAATTGGTTCCACCGGTGTTTCTTTGGAGTATTGAGGTGTGAAGTCCTCTACTGCCATTTGAGCTAGAATGTTTGTCGAACTGCTTGGATTATTGTCAGTAGTCAACAGTTTTCGCCAGAATTCATTGTCGTCCATGAGTGCTCAATTGTTTGTATGAGTCGCTAGGAGTAGGGAAGAAAAACCTTGAATGATTCAGAAGTGAGAAGACTAGTTATTTAGGGTCTGCTAGTAGAAAAGACCAACAAAGGAAAAGAAACTGAAAAAGAAAAGAAATCGAGTTGCCTCCCGCAAGCGCTAAATTTATTGAGCAAGTCGTTAGCTAGACTCTTGGTCTAAAGGTTTATTCGCTGATGGTGTGGAAGTCATAGGTGACTTCCCATGCATTTTCTACTTCCTCTTCATGATAAATCTTTAACCGTTGACAGTTAACGATGAAGGTATTTCCCTCTCTCCCTTCAAGCTCAACATATCCGGACGAATATACACGTTTAATCACATATGGACCGGACCATCGTGACTTGAGTTTTGGTTGCTTGAACTTGTACTTGGATTGAAACAAAAATACTTAGTCTCCTTCTTTGAATTCCTTAAGTCAAAGCTTTCGATCATGCCATGCCTTTGTTCTTTCCTTGTACAATCGGGAATTCTCATATGCAAACCATCTCATTTCATCCAACTCGTGTAATTGGAGAAAACGCTTTTCTCCTGCTTGAATCAAACCAGTGTTGCAATTTTTCAGCGCCCAATATGCCTTATGCTCAACTTCGATTGGTAGATGACACGTTTTGCCATATAATAGCCGATATGGTGTAGTACCGATTGGCGTCTTATAAGTTGTACGAAATGCCCATAATGCACCATCTAACTTCTTGGCCCAATCCTTTGGATTACTATTCACTGTCTTTTCCAGAATACCTTTCAAAGCTCGATTTGTGTTCTCGACTTGACCCCTAGTTTGAGGGTGGTAAGACGTAGAGAAATGGTGATTAACTCCATATCACTTTAGAACTTTCTCGAGTTGAGCATTAGCAAAATGGCTTCCACGGTCACTTATTAGTGCTTTAGGGAACCCAAAACGACTAAATAAGTGCTTAAAAAAATCTATGACTTCTCTAGCGTTGTTTGTTGGTAAAGCCTTAGCTTCAACCCACTTTGAAACATAGTCTACCGCTACAAGAATATATTTGAATTTGTGGGATGGTGGGAACGACCCCATGAAATCTATCCCCCAAATATCAAATATTTCACAGACTTGAATTCCTTGTTGTGGCATCTCATCTCTCCTAGAGATGTTTCCCGTTCGTTGGCATGCATTGCGTGTTCTCACAAGTGTGAATGCTTCTATGAAAATTGTTGGCCAGTAAAAGCCAGCATCAAACACCTTCTTCGCCGTGGTTGTAGGTCCGTAATGTCCTCTAGCTGGTCCATAGTGACAACCATCGAGAATCTCACGAGTTTCAGCTCTGTACACGCATCTTCTTATGATTCCATCTACACATACTCTAAACAAGTACCGGTATTCCCAAAAGTAGTTCTTCAAATCAGAAAAGAATTTCTTCTTTTGCTGATGTGTTAAACTCTTTGGGATAATTCCACCGACCAAGTAGTTGGCAAAATCTGCATACCACGGTGCTTCATCTTCTTTTTCATCGCTCACTTTCATGAGGAATTCGTCAGGGAATGCATCGTTAATTTCCTCATCCTTCAGTTCCTCCCGGTTTGGGTTTTCAAGACAACTTAAGTGATTAGCAGCGAGGTTTTCAGCTCCTTTTTTATCCTTGATTTCAATGTCGAATTCTTGAAGAAGTAGGATCCAACGAATGAGACGAGGTTTAGCATCTTGTTTGGCAAACAAGTACTATAGGGCTGAATAATCGGTAAACACTACTGTTTTAGACAAAACGAGGTATGGTCGAAATTTATCGAAAGCAAAAACAACAGCCAGGAGTTCTTTTTCAGTCGTGGTATAATTTTGTTGAGCTCCATTGAGTGTTCTACTTGCGTAATAAATTGGTCGAAAGCGTTTATCCTCTCGTTGTCCTAAAACGGCTCCTAAAGCAAAATCACTCGCGTCGCACATTAACTCAAATGGTAATGACCAATTAGGTGCTGCCATGATTGGTGCATTTGTGAGTCTATTTTTCAAACTCTCAAAGGCTTTGAGACAATCCGAATCAAATTCAAATGGTAGGTCCTTTTCTAGAAGTTTAGTCATAGGTCGTGCAATTTTTGAAAAATCTTTTATGAATCGACGATAAAATCCTGCATGTCCTAGAAAACTTCTAACAGCTTTGACATTGGTAGGCGATGGTAATTTAGCAATAACGTCAATTTTTGCTCTATCAACCTCAAGTCCTACACTAGAAACTTTATGTCCTAATACAATTCCTTTACGTACCATGAAATGAAACCTCTCCCAATTTAAAACTAAATGAGTTTTTTCACATTTATCAAGCATTTTATCCAGGTTAGCCAGACATGAATCGAATGAATCTCCGAAGACAGAAAAGTCATCCATAAAAACCTCCATTGGAGTTTCTATCATGTCTTGGAAACTGGCAATCATGCGTCTCTGGAAGGTACCGGGTGCATTACAGAGTCCAAAAGGCATCCTTCTATAAGCATAAGTTCCAAAGGGACAGGTAAAAGTGGTCTTTTCTTGTCGTCTGGATCTATAGGGATTTGAAAGTATCCCGAAAATCCATCGAGGAAACAAAAGTACTCATTTCCTGCTAGTCTTTCAAGCATTTGGTCAATAAAGGGTAGCGGGAAATGGTCTTTTCTTGTGGCGTCATTCAATTTCCTATAGTCAATACAAACTCGCCAACCAGTGACAGTTCGTGTGGGCACTAGTTCATTGCGTTCATTCGTAATCACAGTCATCCCACCCTTTTTTTGTACACAATGCACAGGGCTTACCCAAGGGTTATCAGAGATAGGGTAATTAATTCCAGCATCAAGTAACTTAATTATCTCCTTTTTGACTACGTCTTTCATATTCGGATTTAGCCGTCTTTGTCTTTGAACAATAGGTTTTACATCTTCAACCAAGTTAATTTTGTGTTTGCAAAATGACGGGCTAATTCCGGGTATGTCAGATATACGCCAAGCAAAAACACCTTTATGGGCTTTCAAGACATCTAAAAGTTTGGTTTTCTCATTTTCAAATAATAAAGATGAAATAACAACAGGTAAAAGAGACTCCCCTTGGAGAAACGCATATTCCAAGTTACTTGGAAGTGGTTTGAGTTCTAAGTTTGTGGGTGGCTCTTCTAGAGATGTTTTGATCCTCAATCGTTCTTCCTTCTTTATTTCCTCAAATGCCTCGTCCTCTAGTGGACTTTCGTCTGTGCTCAGCTTCATTATTTCTTCAGCTTCCTCAGGTTTCACATCTCCATCTTTTTCATCTTCAAGTTCTCCCTAGATGCTATCAACAAACTCTAGTAATTCCTGCGTGTAGTCATTCACATGTTCGTCAATCACATCAACGCGAAAGCATGTATCATCAGTAGAATATGAGTGTTTCATTGCTTTATCAATAGTAAAGGCCATTCTATCATCTCCAATACCTAAGGTTAATTCCTTATCTTTTACACGAATTATTGCATAAGCGGTGTATAGAAAAGGTCTCCCTAAGATTAATGGTACTTTACTATCCTCGTCCATTTCAATTATAACAAAATCAACTGGAAATATGAAACGTCCAATTTCTATCAACATATTTTCAGCTATGCCTAACGGATATTGAAATGAGCGGTCAGCTAATCTAATGCTCATTCCTATGGGTTTTAATGCTCCTAAGGACAATTTAGCATATAAAGAATAAGGCATCAAGTTTATGCTAGCCCCTAAATCCGCTAACTCATCACAAGTTAATATGTTTCCAAAAGAACAAGTAATTATGAAACTCCCTGGATCGTCAAGCTTTGGTGGAATCTGATTCTGCAAAATGGTTGTGCATTCTTCATTCAAAAATGTTGCAGACACTTCCTCCAACTTGTCCTTGTTGTTCAACAATTCTTTGATGAACTTAGCATAGTTTGGCATCCCTTTAAGTACATCAACTAATGGCACATTGATGCGAATAGCTTTGATCATCTCAAGAAATTTGCCATATCTTGCCGCCTTCTTCTCCTTTCTCAAGCGTTGTAGGTATGGAATCTTTGGTTTGTACGCCTTCAGCGGCGGTTTAACTGGTTTCAGTGGAAAAAGTTGGCCTCTTTCTGTTGGTTTTGGCTCCATTTCAATATCTTCTGCCACATTTTCATCGTCTGTGAAGTCATCTTCTACAGGTTCGGATACCAGTTTCGGTGAATCGGTAGGAGCTTCACTTTCAATGTTAGTTTGGTAAATGTTACCAGCCCTCGTAGAAATAGCATTTACATGCTCGGTTCTAGCGGGAGGGGGCTTATATGTTTGGTTTGAGTTTGAATATGAGCTTGAGGGTCTCGGATTTGGTTGTGTATTGCTGGGTGGTGAGCCAGTTGGTCTGTATGTTGATGTTTCACTTATGCGATCTAACTTCTTTTCCAAATCAGTTATAGACACTTGGTGATTAGGAAGGCCTTGTTCGTGGTTGGCTCTGAGGATATCAAGTCTCCAGAAAAGTTCCTGGTTGGTTGTTTTTATAAAATTTATGAAATTTTTTATTGTTGCTTCAAGTGATGTTAAAATGGTTTCCTCATTTGACTTTTTGGTTGGTTGTATGGGTACTTCATTATGTGGTTTTTGTTGGTGATTTAGGAAATTCTGGTTGGGTTGGTTTTGGATATCTTGGTTGTTTCTAGGGTATCTTGTAAGGAAAATGTTTGAGTGAGAATTAAAACCATTGGTAAAATTCCCTTGGTTGCGGTTTTGACCCCAACCACGTTGGTTATTTCCTTGGTAATTGTTTTGCAAATAACTCGCCTCTTCATGAACCCTAATTGCATCGCAATCTTCAGAGTTATGGCTTGCCCCACCATGTGAGTAACCATATTTCAGATTATTCATCTCTTTTTCTAGGCTGTCGAATTTGCTAGTGAACAAATTCATCATATGTAAGTCCCAAATATATGCACGATATGTAAATAAAACCCGACTGGCAAGTACACACAAACTGGAAGACGACCAGTTTGTGGTATGATCCAGATGATGGATATGAACAAGTAAATAAGCAAGTAACTTAAAGAACAATTGCAGAAACTATATAAATACTAGAAATAGTCAAGTATTTAGCATTCAGACACTTAGATATTTTTCAATGTATTTTCTTTATTAATATAAACAAAATAAAAAGGATTGTTGCGGAACAAAGATAAACATAAAGGGTGTAAGTATCTAAACAATCCCGAAATACAAGTGATCTAAAACTTGGAAATACTCGTAAGTGGTACTTAGAATATATCTCACAAGTTGCAATGCAAAGGTTTCTAGCTGTTTGCAAGTTGTGAGAAGTCTTGTATTTATAGGCCAAGATGTCTAGATGACATGGCAGTTGGCCGTACAAATACGATTAGGAGTATTTATGGATTTGTAAACTAAATCCATAACATGCTTCTTTAAGGTAAAAGTGTGTAAGTCAATTGATGTAACTTGACACTCTTTATTTCCAACCTTTTACTCAAACTAGCATTGTACCAGGTATAATGTTATTAACCGGGTAGTGGCCGTTAAAGTGCTTTTGAAAAGACTTCCTCGTAATCAGTGTAAAAGTGTTGTAAGGTCTTTTACACTAAGCTTCTTCAGTTCTGTCTTCAGATAAGATCTTCTCTGAGCTCTGCTTCTTAACACAACTAGACTACACCTTAGTCTAACTATAATGTCACTCGAACGGACTTGAACCCTTTACGATTAATCCGTAAACTATATCGGAAATCACGAAAAATACTCGTAACTAATTTTTACGCGAACATGCAAACTACCACGAAACTTCAAGAAACTTAACACACTACTTAATGGATGCTAAACGAGCTTATAACAACTTTTTGAATGAAATTTGAACGTACGGATTTTACGCAAGTTGAGATTAAAGTTTTCGAAAATGTTATGAACAAGATTTTAAATGAAATGTGAACTACACTAGATAACAGCTTGTTGAAACTTAGAAATAATAATTTATGGCAATATCACAAGTACACTCTATATTTAATTGTTTGGTAATTGGAAATCTGATCGTATGACTGAACGAAAAGTTTCGTAAGAACTTCAGGTAACTTGAACACTAGACTAATCTATTACAAACTAAGATTGCAAACACTTGAGCTAATGATTTAGAATTTGGTTGTGACTGGAAATGGTTTGGAGACCATGGAAGACTTCCCAGGCACACCTTGGACGTTCTCTGCAAGCTTCCTTTTATAGTCAAATTCTCCAACTCCCTTCATTATTGAGGAGACATGATCAAGCCATGCTACGTTTGTGAATAGAAGGAATTTGCTCCAAACAGTCAAGCAAATGTCAGGTGTTGAAAATATGGTGTGATGCAAATTTGACTTTTTGCTTTTGCTTTTGAATGTCAATTGCCATTAAATGTATGCTGTGTATTTATTCATTTCGTGGCTTTACTGGTTTGATAACATCTTCCATTGGTAAAAGTGAAAATGGCAAGTTGTAGACTTTTCTTTCATATTCGTGTGGCCAGCTTACTCGTCAAAAACGGATATCGGATGAAGAAGTTATGACCAAAACGGTGTAACAACGTCAATTTGTAACTTTTCAAGCACTTTTATACCAAAATCCATTGTAACCTGTAAAATTACACATACACACAATAAGTAACTAAAATACATTAATTTACATTCAAATGGATTATATTTATTCGTTAAATTGCACAATAATGCTAAATTAAATATGTATAATTTAAGCATTATCAGGCATCGATATGGGACATGAGTTAGCAAAGTGATACAGATCTCCACATGATGCACACACATCTTGTACCTACAAAACATTAGCACTACCACTCCTAAAATGTTGGAGTAAAAGATGAAATTTCTTATGAAGTGCATTTATATCAGCTCGAATTGTATTTTCAAAATTTCCTGAATTTGACACAGCATGTACAGGGGTAGTACTAGATGATCGTCGATCAACTGAAGCTTGGGTTTTGGAACCCTTACTTAGTTTCTCGAAAAATGTCCATTCCTCTTCACTTGTGCGACTTAAAAATACACCACCACTGGCAGCGAGTAGGAGTTGTCTATTTGCTGAATCAAGACCATCATAAAAATTTTTGACAAGCTCCCATGTTGGCACTTCATGATGAGGACATGACCTTAACAATTCTTTAAAACGTTCAAAAACTTCATGAAAAAGTTCATTAGGCAACTGTCGAAAAGATTTTATCTGGTTTCGAACATCAGAAGTTTTACTTATTGAATAAAATTCTTCAAGAAATTGTTTTTTCATTTCCGCCCAAGTACTAATGCTCCCCGCCCTTAGTGACAAAAACCATCTTTTTGCTTTATCTTTAAGTGAATAAGGAAAAAGACGTAACCTTACCTAATCCTCGGTGAAGCCATTAACTTGATTGGTAGCACAAATCTTCACAAACTCTGTAAGATGCTCATATGGTTCCTCTGATGCAGTCCCTCGAAAAGTAGGTAGAATGCTAATCAATTGAGGTCGACCTTCAAACCTCCGGTTGGCATTGTTAGCGGTAGCAGCCGAATAAGCAATTGCTGATGCATCCGTGTATTCTCCCGGACGATAGTATGAATCCACTCCAAGTGCTTCTTCATCTCCCATGTCTTCGTTAGATGATGAATCTTCTAAATCTTCTAAATCAAACGGTGACTCCTTTCCAACTAATGAATTTTCAACAATTTCACTATTTGATGCTTTTGCCGCCTTTCTGTTTGCTCTTGCAGTCTTCTCAATCTCTGGATCGTGTAACAATGGTGAAGTCCTACCAGAATTTCTTGTATGCATGCACTAAAAGTAACTGAAACCAATAAAAACAAAAACAAACGCGTAAAATAGAACAAGAAACAATAAATGCAGAAAATAAACAAAAATCAAAAGGAAAAATCTTTTTTATATTTTTGGGTTTTATAACTTTTTTTGATTTTTTTAAATTTTAGGAGTAAAGAAAAATAACTAACTAGAAAAGATAAATATAGAATAATAAAACTTGAACTACAAGCGCACTCGCTCCCTAGCAGCGACGCCAAAATTTGATCGACGTCGAAGTATCAATCAAAAATAAATCTAAATACCTTATACTAGATAGGGTAAGTGGATATCGTTTTCCACGAGTAGCGTCTGTGGTTATAGTCAGGTTTTAAGAATTTTCTTTTGGTTTTGAAAATAAAAAAGAAACACTAATTTCAATTCACTAAATTACTAGACTTAAAGATAATAAGACAAAACAAAATTAAAAAAAGAACTTGTAAACAATAATAAAAAAAGTGTATCCCTCCCGAATCCCAAAAGTTTCATTAATTTACTTAATAAACTTTACCGAGTATCTCCCCTTTCATACTAAAGAAAACAACTCGAGTGACATGCATCACAAGGTTGACGTGTCGATGAATGAGGTGTGCCACATAGGATTTGTGATGTCAAGTTGTATGTTTTTTGAGATGTTTTTAGTTTGTGAAAGAGGGTATTTTGGGTGGATTATTAATAAAACTTAGCTTCCTTGAGAAGCTTTTTTAGTTAATAAAATAATTAATAATAATATAAATGGTTATTTAGAAATGGGCGGGCTTTTTTAATTTGAAAGTGGAAAAAGTATTTGTTGATATGTCATGACAAGGAGGTGGGGCGGGCTTTTAATTTTTAAAGCAGGGTGTGAGAAAAGATGAAAATGAAAAGGGAACAGAGAGAGAAAATAGGTTTAGGATATCTACATGCTTTTTTTTTCCTGCTTCTTCCAATTTCACTTTCTTTTATCTAATTCTTTTTCTTTCATTATGCTTTTATATCCAGATTAAATGATGATTGAAGTAACCGTCGATGATGATCTAACCGGACTTGGATTTCATGTGTAAGCTTCGATTTATGTTTCTTTTTTGGAGTTCTAATTTCTGGTTTTATCATTTGATGGGGAAACTTCGAAAGCGAAGGATTCATAGTTATAGCAAAGCTATGGAAACGCTAATTATATGATGATTTTTGTTTTAAATTAAATTTTTTTAAAGTGTTTGGTTGTATATTAATGTACATAAACGATTTGATTATATGTCTCAGTTGATGAAATATCCAAAAGAACTCAAGGTTTGTGTTTTCAGTCCACTGAGATTTACAAAATAGGAGAAAACTATGCTTATTATTAATTTTATTGTTAAAAACATAAGAAGAGTATGCTAAATAATTTTTTTGAAATAATATTATGTTAATGCCAAAAGTTAAAGAAAAACATGGAATTATGTCACTTACAATAATTTAGGGTTTTTGAAATTAGGATTTCATGACAAGCTGCTTTCATCGCTTATTTTTTTTTCTTCCATTTTTTTGTTTTTTACAGGGTATTCGGATGAAGATGATAAGGAATATGTAGGTTTTTAAAGTTTGCATATTTTCTAAATGTTTTACATGGACTAATATGATAATTTGTTTCTTTTAGTATGATAAGTTGTTGAGGTTTTCTATTTCAGTGTGTTAGGGAGATATTAGAAATTAACTCAAAGTGTTTTTAGTACGATAATATGGTTGTTTTTAGTCTAAAAGTATGTTTGGAAAGGAGCTTTGAGGTTGTATAATGGCTTTTTTTTAGTATAAAAGTATGTTTGGAAAAGAGCTTTTGGGGTTTGGGAGAAGGTGGTTATATACGTATTTAGTATTTAGACTCGGTTTTCTTGAAATTAATAACCACTTGATAAGTTGATGTTAATCGTAATACTTCAAGTATGATAACAAAAAGTGTCAGTTAAATAATCTTTGACCCATTTCCTATTAAAGGTTTTTTTTTAAAAGTGGTTCAATCAAGGGTAAGAAGTCGAAAACTATTTCTGGTCTACTTAAGGGTGTAAAAATGTGTAGGAACAGGTTTTGGAGGAGGAAAATGACTAAAACAGTTCTCAAAGAGGTAATATATGTTGGAAAAGTGATTTTAGAGTTAGATATCTTGACCCATTTATGGGCGTGAGAAAAGATGAAAAGATGAAAATGGGCGGGCTTTTTTTTAATATCGATTATGGGTTTGTTGCTGTTGTGGCTATTCTCTTGAACACCAAGCTGTTATAATTTAAGACCGATTCATTGTTGGGTTTGTTCATTTTGTAGGGATACCTTGAGTTGGTTAAATGAAACATATGGTGAAGTCTTAAAGGAGGCTCGACTTTAGATTCAGTTTCTCTGCTCATGAAGAATCGCTATTGAAAATTTATATTTCAACAAATGCACAAAAAAATATATTCCAACGGCCGTTAGATTTTGTGACTTATATTTTTTCCTCAAGTTGTAATTTATTATAGTGAAATTGGCTTACGTTTGGAAGCAAAGTGCTTTTGAGACAATTAGACAGGGAGATACACAAGATGTACACCGGTATGTTGTTCGGCACCAAGTTATTAGCGGTAAGAACCAATTTGTGATGAAAAACTACGTGCACCTCTGTTCATAAGTTTTATATACTTATGTTTGTTCCTTTTCATGGGACTATAGAGCTTGAGGACGAAGTGTGGCAACTCTTTATCGATTATTAAGTGTGTAAATGAGTTGGTTTATGTTCATACTTTGAGAGCCATGCACTTGGATAGATTTATTATAAAGTTATTTCAATATAGTTAAAGCTAAATAATGGATTTATTATTGTTTTAGGTATAAGCATGAAGTGGATGATATCATAGTAGGTTGTCCTAATAAGGTTAGGAAAATCTGGATATCCTACATCTGTTTCCTTTTAGGTTATGGGTCTATTCTTTATCTTGTATTCTTTTATGTAGGTGAAGCTTGCTCGAACGCGGTGGTCACTGGAGATTAATTTTAGCAAGATGCGATGTTGATGTTTTCTTCAAGGAATTTATTAATTTTAGCATATTTGAGGTCTAAAATCTACAGTTAAGGGATATTTTAGGGCTGTAAACTTGGAATATATATAAATTTGATATATAAATTTAGTTTTAGATTTCAGTAAACTTGGAATACATATAAATTTGTAACATCCTCAGAGATATTCTTTTGTCGTACTTATTAGGAAACTTGTGAAGCAAAAAAAGGCAGGGCCAACAAAGAACAAAGAAGGGAAGACCACTAATTTTAGAGGGAAGTCGGACTTTTGAGTATTTAAAACATATTATGTAGCTTAATGGCTGAATAGGTCATTCCTAATAGGAAACTTCCAAGACGGGGGTTGGGCAAATGGTTTTTTTAATGTATGTAGCACTACTGTAAAGGCTATTTATCTGTTTTTAAGTAATATATTTATCTTTTTTTAAAAATCCGGCAACTGTAGCTGCTGAGGTTGCAGTTGGCAGTGGTGGTGTAAGATAAGGATGATTTGCCATTCTTTTAGTGGGTTGCAAGTGCTAGGTTACATGCTATTTTGTTTCTTTTTACTGCAGGTAAATGAAAGAAACATGCCAAGAGTTTCTTTGACATAGAGGTATCACTAGATTACTTGAATGAAAGTTAAATGGTTGTTGATGGTTTTTAATGATTATGAATACCTCGATTATTACTTTTGGAGGTGTCAAAATGGACAGGTCCAGTGGGTTAGGTATTGGGTCAAAACATTTTTGGTTGGGTTTAACTCGAAAAAGTTGTATGTCAAATATAGGTAGTTATTATATATATGTATCATTTTTCAAATATGAAAAATTTGTGAAATGTGAACTTAAGTTGTTGATAAACCTAAGTTAATGGCTTATGCCATTTAGATTCAAGCTCAGATGTCATTTGGGCTCATGTTTAGCTTATGATGTTATTGTTGTTGAAGAAAGAAATTTAGATATAGCTTATTTGATTGTTCAAGTGGTATTGAGTTATATTGAATATTGCAGAAAAACTGATAGAAAAAAATCGGTAGATAAGTATGAGAAGAGGATAGAAGACTTGGTTCCTCGATGTCAATGTAAGGCTGATGAATTTCTATCAACTTTGGATGACACCTTTTAAGTTCAGCTCGGTTATATATTGATCTTGAAGCATTTGGTTTGTTGATTTTAAGGTTGTGAAAGTTAGAATTAGCTTTTTTAGATTCTGTCCAAATATAGCAAGAATGAATATTGATGTTGGCATTCATAAATTTAGTCATGTCTTATATTTGTGTTCTACTCAGGTTCCAATACCAGAATTGGAACAGATTAAGCAAGAGATGCAAGATAAGGTATGTGCATGAAATTGCCTGTTTTAGGTTGTAGAGTCAAAACTCAAAAGCAGAAAGCTTGAACCTTTTTCATGTCATTTACTATTGGGTGTTTGAATTTGCATTTTTCAATGTAGTATTTATCATCAAAACCATTGGTCTTTATCGAGTATAGGCGGTGTACTACAACCAAGTAGATATTACGATTCAGACAATCTTTTTAACATATAATCATGCCATTTAGGCCACTGATGTGAAGCTGGCATCGGTGTTCATCGCTCTAAAGTAGACATGAGAAAGTAAGTTTAGTTATCAATTTTTAAAAGTTAATTTGGAATTTTTGTATTATTACAAATTTAAAGCTCATGATGTGAGTTCGTTAGCTAAGTGTCTGCTGAATTGTAGACTTTTGTTAACACCTGCAGGACCAGATTGCAGGACATGGAAAAATATCAAGAAGCAATGGATAATATTTTATAAGGTTAATAATACAGGTCGTATTAGTATTGTTACACTTTTATAGGTTATCTAATGTTATTTCATTCCAAAATTTGTTTTACATTACCTATAAATGTATATGTCTCAAATATTTGGTCCTACTTTTGATTAACTTAATGAACTAATAACAAACTAATTAGAAACCGATTTATTAAAACTTACCCGCATTTTCCGCGGGATAAAAGTCTAGTTTATTCTAAATTACATAGACATAATTTTAATATTATTTGACAAGAACAATTTTGGACACAACCTATGTTAATTATATGACCTGTCTTAATCCTTAAACTAGGTAGACTTGGCACAAATCATTAACTCGCAATAAGTTGTCTTACGAAAATCCAAATCAAATAATAGTGAATAAAATACTCAATCACTCATATGAATTATAATCCATAAAGAACAACGTTTACGAGACCGAAAGTAAAGTTCATCAAATAAGATTAACTAATAATTGTTCATCGGGAGCGATTGCAAAAACCTTAGCCGGACATGGTTATCTTCAAGTTACCAAAGCTTGATGTGATTTGTTCCATGATAATGTCGAATATTTGTTGGCCTTCCCGACCCCCCGAAACTAATCTCTATTGAAACCCCTTCCTCGAAATTAATGAGAGGCTGCTTCCCAATTAATGAGATTCCCCTTTATCGAAGTTATTAATCAAATATATATAGCCTCGTTTCCTTGTTGTCCACGTACAACTTTGAACCAACATAAGATCAAAACAATTAATTATGGCTTCTTAAATTGTTGTGTGATTTTCGTCCAGCAAGGCCCAAAAATAAAAGAAAGTAGACCATTGGGCTGATGGAGTGATATGCGGCCCAATTAAGAAAATCAACACCAAAGTCTTCAAATACGTGTTCTGCACAATTTTCTTTCGATGAGTTCATTTGTTCTATGTCATGTTTATATACTTGAATGATGTTATCTCACTTAATCACCATTTTAGACCATAATTTATTCTTTTTAGCCCAAACCTGAAATTTATAAAAACATATATTAAAATAAGTCTATTCTATAGAAAATTAATACATTTAATTATTTTTAGACCATTTAATATAAATCTAATTATGACTTATCATAAATCGGCTATCTCTGTCACATATGATCGATACTGGAACGCCGTGCTTGGCTACAATCTCTTTCAGGTACAATAATGCGTAATCTTCCATCTTATAATCTTCTCGAATGGGTATAAAATGAGCTGACTTGGTCAATCGATCTACTACAACCCATATTGCATCCTTACCACTACTAGCTCTAGGTAACTTGGTGGCGAAGTTCATGGTAACTTTTTCCCACTTTCATTCGAGAATCTCTGGTTGTCTTAGCAATCCTCATGGTTTCTTGTGTTCTCAGACACGTTAAACACTTGCTCACATAAACCGCCACATCGTTTTTCATTCCTGGCCACCAAAATAGATCTCGCAAGTCTTGATACGTCTTATCTATCCCTGGGTGAATAGAATATCTTGTTTGATGCGCTTCATCCATTATTAGCTTTTTTAATCCACCATACACAGGTATCCATAATCGGTCGCAAAAATACCGTCCTCCATCTTCTCTTTGATCGAATTGTTCTGCCATATCTTCCAACCCTTCTCTATCGATATTTTCCTTCTTGTTTGCTTCTACTTACGCCCCAATCACTCTATCCTTCAGACTGTTGTGTATGGTAATGCTCATAGCTCTAATTCGTCTTGGTCTGACTCTTTCCTTCCTACTCAAGGCATCAGCTACCACGTTTGTCTTCCCTGGATGATAACGGATCTCGCAGTCATAATCGCTAAACAATTATAACCATCGTCTCTGTCGCATAATAAGATCTTTCTGATTAAAGAACCTCCATATAATAGTTCATATTGACAGCATTTTCCCTACATACATGACTCCTTATACCATTTCATACTTCATGTTGACAGCATTACACCTACATGATTAGTCTAGTTTCAAATGACTCATGTCCCCTTCACAACAACCATTTCTACATCTATTTCATAAATTTTAAATAAATTCTTATCAACTAATCAAATGAAATTTTGAGCTTAGCCTAACCCTACAAGCTGAACTTGAGGTCAGACCACTCATATGCAGTCCTATGAGATTATCAATAAGGTGCCCTGTGAAGTGCCGCTTGCTCCTTCCTTTAGTATCAATCTGTCAAAATATGTATCATAAGCTTGTAACGACAATTCATACTCTGATAATCAAAATTAGATTTAAGAACACAAATATTGAAGGAGAGGGGAAGGGGGAGAGACCCAGGTGTGTGGTGGTGGTAGGAGGGGGGGGGGGGTTTATTAATTTGGTTGGTTTACCATGAAATGCATGGGGGGGGGGGCTTTTAGGTTGTGGATGCATTTTGATCAAGAAGAAGGTGAATAAATCCTCAAGAGCTGTAACCAAAAAGGAAATAGAACAGTCAAGAAACCACGAAAGATTACAATTAATTGTATAAAAATTCTTTATAAACTGCATTGAGTTATTACATAAAATGTTACGATAACTTCAACTGGGTACATAAGCCACTATTATAAAAAATTCACATAAGCACAAATAGATATTATGTCTAAAATATGTAAACATACAGCTCAAATTATCAATCAGTTTGTAATGAGAGAGATAAACATGATTCCTTTTAGTTTTAAGATCAGATTACTGACAGTAATTGCCTATGCATCAATCAGACATGAGAAAAGTCTTTCGAGACTTCATGGTGATACAAAAGTGATACTCCATCAATATAAGTATGTAAGAGATTCTGGAATTGCAAGTTATACATATTTGATTCCATCTCCTTTGCTGGATTTGGTTTCTGAGAATAATGTGGATTATCAAGCTTACCTGGACTGGATTACAAACAAAATGGGACCGGAAAGCCTCCCGGTTCCTGCCCAAGTTGTGCATAGGACACCAAGTGAGGGGTCAAAGAGAAAAAGAAAAGAGCGTGAGGGTGTATCCAGTTCCAGTGAGCCTAAGAGAAGAAAGATTGTGAAAGGTCAAAAGTTTGAGTTGAAATTAAGTAAGCAAGTTTTTCAGAAAAAGAAGAAGGGGAGTTCGTCAAAGAAATTGAAGAGAAAAACTCCAGCTGAACCTTCTTCATCTGCATCTTCTGAGGAGACAGTTTCTGTGGCTGGGTCTCCAAAGCCAATTAGATCTCCACCACTAAAAACAACTACTTTGAGATCATCTTCACCCAAAATACCGTCACCTCAAAGATCATCATCCTCATCATCATCTCCATCTTCACCTAAATCACCTCAAACACCACAAACACCTATTCATCAATCATCACCACTTCCCGAAATCATCTCTTCAATACCACCAACAATGGAACAAAACCAACCTCAAATCTTTGCTTCACAAATTCATTCATCTTCATCATTTCCTTGATCTCCTCCACCAACATATTTTCAAGGCCGAAGGAAATCGATCCCTGTCAATATTAGCAAAAAATTCTAAAAATCTCGCTTTGAATATGATCGATTTTAATCAACAACGCAAGAAGATGCACACGACTCCAGTGATGCTGAGTCTGATTCTAAGAATGTTAATAAGTTTGCAGATGATGTCATGGACATCCCGGAGGAACAAGGTGGAAATGAGGGAGGGGTTGAAAATACCAGAGAGGATGAGAGGTCCGAGCTAGGAGAAAGGCAAAAAGAAAACGTTGGCCTCCGCTTAGATACAAACATTTATAAATGCCGGGTTCGCCCTAGATAGAAGTCGAGAGCTCCCAACTCTTGCAAAGTCAAACCTCCGTAAGACATTCAGAAGTCTCTCTTCAGACTGACGTCTCATTCATGCACGAGCAAAATCCACGTACTCCATTCCATTCTCCTTCTGAGTCTGTGAATGTTGAAACACAAGAGACATATGCTCCTCTCTTGAATTTCATTTCTGCACTTTTGTCTAGAACCCCACTTAGGACACTAATGGCACCGATTGTAATACCATTTGCACATCTAGGTGATGTTTCCGGAAAAAACATAGAGAGATCGGCTATTGTGCCCTCTCAAGGATTGTTTGGAAGTCCTTCCAATGCTAACATCATGCCAGCTTTGAACGAAGGCGCCTTAGTGGATAGATCAGTTGTGCGACAGTCTAAGTTCCTTCGAGCTCAATCTGTTGTGTCAGCTCTTCGTGCCTTAGGCATAACGGCAAGTCTAAGTGACTCCGGAGTTATTCACCTTTATTTCCCACAAGATTCAGGTTGTGAAGCTGAATCATCAACTGTTATTCATAATCTTGAATCAACAGGAAATCCAGAGACAATAATGATGTCTTCAGGTCACTCGGTAGACTCACTTGAGGCTACTGAAGTGCCAAATTCTGTTATTCATTTACCTATTGAAGCTCAAAGATTGGTATCTCAGTTTGTTGAAGGAGTTGTAGAAGGTCAGAGAAGTGAACTCCTTGTGGCAAGAAATGTTATCACCGGAAAACTACCAGCCACCGAAACAAGATCACCATTGCCGAGATTGCGTACTGGAGGTGTTTTACGCATTGGTACTCCAGTAGCATCTTCATTGCCTTCCCGAGTAACTCCAACAACAACACCAATGGAAACAACAACAATTCCATCAACACCAATTCAATCAACATCGATAATTTCACCAATTCCACAAACATCAATACCAACACCAAATACTCAATCATTTCCAGATCCTAGTTCACCACATCATTCTTCTAGTTTGTCTTCTTCGTAATCATCTGACTCTGAATATTTAAGTGATTGTTCTCTAAACCGAATTGCCACCAGTGGTTTATCAACTGATACTCTCATTGTATCACTCATGCATCGGTTGAGATCCGAAGAACCACATCTCACCTCTCACAAACGATCAATCTTTCACTCACTTCTAGCTTACATGTCAAATCAGGAAACTCAACAAGCTAAATAGGCTGAAGTTGAAGCTTTTCAGAAAAGAGTTTGTGAACTTGATCAACAATGTAGACTGGCCGATATCTCCAGGAGTCGGGATGATCAAGATCCTGATGATCAACCCAAGGGGGAGAATATAAGAGATATCGGAGAGGGTCATGGAACTCAAGAACAAGTTGGTCAAGAACAAAATGTACAAGATGTGATTCAAGATCAAGAAAAAATCAATCAAGATCGTCAAGAACAAACCAATCAAGATCAAACACAAGTTTCTACAACTCATGTTTATGAATCAGATTTGGATCTACCCCCACTTGTCAAAAATATTTCACATTATTACTCCACAACTTTTAACGAGTCAAGTGATCCTGATCTATTTCAACCTGAAGATGATGAGTCTGATTCATCCGATTCAAGTGATAATCCTAATAATGCTCCAACAATTGAACAATCTCAGCAAGAAACATATGGGAAAGATATATTTGAAGAGATTATATATCATTTGAGAAACCCAGAGAATCTTGAGACTCCGAGTGAGCTTGCACAAGGAGTCAGACATCCAAGAATCTCAAGAAGCAGTATATGGCAGATCAATGAAGGGTATTTTGTGGAGAATTATGAGCAAATTCTGGATCTAAACACAAAACCCGATGAGATTGTGTGCAAAGCTAGATATCTTGAAGAAAGAGCTTTCCAGATTTACTGCATACATGTTGAAAGATTGAACATGACATTGAATCGATTGAGAGCATTCTTTCTGTTCAGACATAAAGATCAAAGAGATAATTACATGGAGTTGATGAATGTTGTTAGTTCGGTGAGAGAAGAATGGTGGTATAGACAGTTTGAAAGACCAATCACACAAGTGCAAGAGTTGTTTGTTCCTTTGATGTCTCATAATATGAGACTCGTTAGATTCAAAGTTCACAGAGCAGATGGTTGTATGTATATGGTTCAAAAAGAATCCTTTCAACACTTGAAGATCTCAGACATTCTATTCCTCTACAATCAATATGCCTACCTGATCATTAAGACTCTAAGTCAACTTCAAGCCTATGAAGCATTGAAAAGCCACATTCAAGCTATAATCAGGTTTTATGAATTTAATGACTTTCAGATCGGCTTAGAAAGAAGAACTAGCAGGATTAACCTTACAAAACCAAATCAAAGAGCTGGAGGTTATGAGCTAGATTCATTTCAAATTGGAGATGTGGTTGAAGACTTAGATGGGTTCATCTTCATTAATCGTTTAAAGAAAAAGATCTTCATTCGTGCTTCAGATTTTCCAAAGTACTCTGATGGTACTTTGAACTACTTCTTGTCCATTCTGGGTGCAATAGATGAAGATGTTGGTGATGAAGAAGATGACAACATCAAGTCTCAAAGGAGAAATCAAATCAGACGTATTAAAGTTGTTCTTGAGATACGTCAAAGAGTAAGAGATCTTATTGTTGAAAGGACTCCCAAAGCTCAAGAAGGAGTGAGACATACTGAGACAGGCTCATGGGTTCTTTGGAATCCTAGTCATAAGCATGGTCCTCACAACATTCCTCCAGTAAACTTCCAAGACAATATCCGACTGCCAGATGAACGCCCTGAAGGAGATAACTGGCATTTCATTCCCAAGAAGTTTTGGAAAGACACTTGGAGTAGTTACAAGAAAAAAGCCTTCTGGAGTGCTAAGATTGACGAACCATCGACATCAATTGCAGCTCAAAGTTACAAGAAAAGAAAGAACAAACAAAGGAGAGCAAGCATGAGGAGAAGAATCAAAGGAAGAAATGATGGACTACAAAGCTCACAACCAAGCACTAAAGGGGAGAATGATAGAGATACAAAAATAGTGCTTAGTTGTATTTAACTTTATGAACTTTTATGTAGTAATTGTAAGGTTGAGAGGGAGCTTTTGTAAGTTTCCTTAGGATATATAAACCCCTCAATCCTTTATTCCTAATAACCTTTTGTAAGATAAAAAATCATTTTCTAGTAATACAGGAAATATATCATTTCTCACACACACCTTTCTCTCTCAAGAACACACTAACACAGCGTAACCACCATTGTTGATCACATAAACTTCCGCATCAAAACACGAATATTTCTTCAGTTATCAGATGCTCTCGGCACATGACAGGGGACAAGAATGTTTTGTCCAATTATGAAGATGTAAATGGTTCGTATGTTAGTTTCGCAGGTCCCAAGGGGGGCAACATGTCGGGCCAAAGTGATGTTGTCAATGGGAAGATTACGCTGGAGAAGGTCAATTATGTGGAACAGTTAGCACATAACTTATTAAGTGTTTCTTAGATTTGTGACAAGGGAAACAATGTCCATTTTACTGAGAAAGAAGCACTTGTATTGAAACCAGGATATGTTATTCCTGAAGACTGGATCCTGCTGAAAGCTCCTAGGAAGAGAGACATCTATGGCCTTGTGTTAGGTGTTGATGATCCAAAGGAGTCTGTTTGTTATCGAAAGCAAACGAATCTGAATCTTTACTATGGCATAGAAGAATGGGACATATCAATTTCCGAAAGATGAATGACATTGTCAAACATGGTTTGGTTGATGGCGTTCCCATGAAATGGTTTGGGATGGAAGACAAATGTGTACCTTGTCTGAAAGGTAAACAGCAAAAGTCTGCACATAAACCGAAACAAGAAAATTCTATTGTCAATCCTTTCGAGTTACTTCACATGGATTTATTTAGTCCAGTGAATGTAAGAAGTATCGGTGGGATGTACTACTGTTTGGTGGTTACTGATGATTACTCAAGATTCTCATGGGTATTCTTTCTTAAATCGAAAGACGAAACTCCGCAGATTTTGATAATTTTCTTTGTCGAAACTGAAAACATTTATGGCGTTCATGTTAAGAGAATCAGGAGTGACAACAGAACTGAATTCAAGAATAATGTGATGGATGTCTTTTGTTTATCAAGAGGAATCCAACATCAATACAGTTCTCCGTATGAACCACAACAGAATGGAGTTGCTGAAAGAAAGACATGTTATGAGCTTCTACATAAGAAGATACCGAATTTACAGAATGTTGAACCATTTGGTGTACCGTGTACTTTCTTGAAGTATCTACCTCAGTCAAAGTTTGATTCAAAGGTTGAAGAGGGATTTTTCATGGGTTATAAACCGGGAACATCAATTCGACGGGTTTACAATAAACAGACCAGCAAAGTTGATTTGGGAACAAATGTGAAGATTGTTAGTCATAAGCCCGTTATTCATTCTGGAAGTGGCAAAAACTTCGATTACGATAGTGTGTTTAGTTCACTACATGGTCCTGATTCTTATTCAGATCCTGAGACAGTTGATGATGTGATTATTTTAAGAGATCACATGGATAATACTCCTATATCTCCGCCTACTCGAAATGTCGATACTACTCCAACCAAAGTTCAGGCTACTAGTGATATTGATGAAAGTAGTAAGGACAAGAATAAGACACCAGATTCAGATGACAATGAACCCGAGAACACTACACCACTTACTCCATCGAAGGTTACACTGCCTCATGATGATCTTATTTCTGAAGAATCGGAAGATGATTTTAGCTCTCCTGAGTTTCAGATTAGAACAAATTTAGGAGAAAGTCTGAATGTTGATTCGGTTCCTCAATATCGAATTAATAAGGATCATCCAGTTGAAAATATTCTTGGAAATGCTACAGAACCAGTTCGAACTAGAAATCAGTTAAATAAGGACCTGACTAGTTTGTTCTGTGAAGTGAAAGACACTGGATTGATAAGTGAGTGTTTATATTCTGGTTTCATTTCACAAGTAGAACCTAAGAATGTTAGGGCCACACTTCAAGATCGCTATGCAAGAAGAATTAGCTCAATTTGAAAAACTTGGAGTTTGGGAGTTAGTAGATGTGCATAGAGGTAAAGAACCGATTGGAACTCGTTGGGTATATAAATGCAAACGAGATGACAAAGGGATCGTTACTAGATTTCAAGCACGTTTGGTTATTCAGGGGTTTGCACAACGAGAAGGATATGACTATAACGAAACTTTTGCACCAGTTGCTAGGATTGAAGCTATAAGGTTATTTTTAGCCTATGCAAGTTTCAAAGGTATAAAGGTGTATCAGTTAGACGTTAAGAGTGCCTTCTTATACGGTGAAGTTAAAGAAGAAGTGTATGTTCACCAACCACCGGGGTTTGAAGATCCGAATTATCCAAGAAGAGCATATCGTTTGGATAAGGCTCTTTATGGATTTCATCAAGCACCCAGAGTGTGGTATGAAAAGTTGTCGACACATTTGTTGACAAATGGATTTACAAGAGGATAGATAGACAGCACATTGTTTATCAAGTGGAAGAAGCGAGATTATCTAATTGTACAAGTTTATGTGGATGATATCATTTTTGGTTCATCTAATATAAAGATGTGCAAAGAGTTTGAAATGAGCATGAAAAATGTATTTGAAATGAGTGCTATGGGGGAATTACAATTTTTCCTCAGACTACAAGTAGATCATGTTAGAAATCCAAAAATAGTGATACATTGTAATTTAAGTTATGGACTTACTTGTTGTTAAGTCATGTGTTGATGATTTCTAAGGTTGAGGGGCTAATTGTGATAATTAGCATAGTTGGTTAGTTTAGACTATAAATAGCCCTCAATTCCTTAGAAATCATAACTTTGACATAACTCTTGACACATTTTTCATACCATTACACCTGAATAACACACACTTGATCCCAATTCTCTCTCAACATACACACAAACACCAAGAACACACACACACTCTAAACCGCCATTGTTGATGTGAATTCAAGTGATAAAATCGTGTTGTTACATGTGGTATCAGAGAAAAACATCGTTTTGATCTCGATCCATAACTGAATTCAATCATAATTCATCAAACAATCACTTTATAATTCTGTTTTTAATCCAGTTCGTGTTCATTTTTTTTATCACTGAAAATTCAAAAATAACCTCTCAAATCACATAAAATCACAAATGTTTGTTCACCATTCGATTCCTCATAGTTAAATACATAATCCTCTCAAGTTTCGTGTTTTAATTCGATCTGGATCAAAAGTTCAGATTTTGAGTTTTTGGCGCTAAAATTTGGGATTTGATTCTGTTGTGTTATAAGCTGAAGTGTGTTAATCGGATCGTTGCTGAGGTGAAAACAAACTGTTTGCAAGTGGTTTCATGTTCCAATTCTCAGAAATCAAAAGATATTGAAGGTTTAAAAATCGTCAATGGAGTTGTTCATGCTCGGAGGTTGAAGATAACTTTGTGAAGCTAAAACGATCTCATTTAGATCGTTTCAGTTTTTCTTTCCTTGGTACTTACATTTCAGTGTTGTGGCTTGTAAAACGATTCAAATTTGATCGTTTTGACAAGTGTGATTGTCGTGTGAAGAGTTGATTGTCGCTAACTGATCCTTTGGATTGGTTTTGGTCAATTCAATTTCTTGAAAATAATCAAGTTTTGGTGAAATTCTGTGCTGAAACCTAAAACGATCTCTTTTAGATCGTTTAAGTTTTTGTGAAACCAGAACGATCTGTTTTAGATCGTTTCAAGTTTTACTTAAACATTCTCTGGTTTGAGTAATTCGTGAAGAGTTGTGTTTGGGAATCACAATATTCTTGGGTAACTGATCTTCGTGATTGGTTTTGCTCAATTCATTTCATTCCAATTCATACCAAACCTCTGCCCAAATCATTTCAGAATACTTAGAATTTTTTCTTCAAAATTCTCAAGATCATTTCAATTTAGATCGTTTCATTTTAGATCGTTTCATTCCTGCCCATTTAGATCGTTTCATTTTCACTTCCTCTAAATCGTTTCATTTCACTTTCTTAAAACAATTTCAATTTAGATCGTTTCATTTCATTCCAATTTACATTGTTTCATTCCTTCAAAAATCAATTCAATTCTCAATTCAAATCAATTTCTAATGGCTACTCGTGAAGCGTTGGCTCTGGGTACTGATACAAGACCTCCAGTTCTTTATTGTGGTAGCTATGGACTTTGGAAGAAAAGGTTCATGGATTATGTGGAACGTCAGACTAATGGTCACATGCTTAAGGATTCAATCATGAATGGACTTGCTATGCATCGTCATCCTACTACCGGTGCTATTTTGACTCCTGATCTTTTGAATGCCGAACAAAGAGATTGTACTGCTGCTGACAACAGAGCTAGGTCATGCTTGTACCAAGCACATCCTGATGAGATCTATGGCTCAGTTGATTCTTATGACACAGCAAAGGAGATTTGGGATGAAGTTGCTAGACAAATGGAAGGTGCTGATGTAACCTCAACAATCCAACTGACAAATGTCTTAACTGAGTTTGACAATTTTCAGAAATCACCAAATGAATCTCTCGAGTCCATGTACTACAGATTTTGCAATGTGATCAATGAACTGAGAAAGAACAAGGTCAAGAAATCTGAAATTGAGCTGAACATCAAATTTATCAAAGCACTTGGTCCCGAGTGGGAAGATTATGGAACTCAAATCAAGCAACATCAAGATCTGACCAAATTCACCATTCATACTCTTTATGAATCTTTCAAGTTGAATGAGCATCAAGTTCTAAACAAATATTCATTCAACAAAGTGCCAGAAGTTGTATCTACTGATCATTTGGCATTGGTTGTTGAAAGAAAGGTTTCTGAGGCTCTTAAAAGACAAATGACTGTTGTTTCTTCGTTAGATGAGGAGGGAGAAGATTTTTTGGCTCCAAGAGATGGTGTTCCTGATGAATTCTACCAAGCTCTTGACGCTGTGACTAAGCATTTCAAGAAAAAGTATTTCAAAACGAGGCCAACTAACAACAATCTTCATACTTCATCAACTAGTGCATTTCCAAAGAAGGAACAATATCATCACAAGAGTTTTGAACAAGGTGAAACAACTGGTTCCAAGAACGGAGATAAGAAAGCAGAAACTGAGAAACAAATCATGGAAAAAGGAAAAACATCTGACAAAAAGTGTTACAACTGTGGAGTTCCTGGTCATTTTGCTGTGGATTGCAAGCTGCCTCGCAAAAAGAATTATGAATACTACAAGCAGAAGATGCTCTTGGCAAAGCAAGTTGAAGCCGGTCAAGCCTTGATTGCTGAAGATGACAAGTGGCTTTTACTAACTGATGATGAAGATGAAGATCTGTCTGCAAATGTATTTTTCATGGCAAGGTTGAGCAAAGACAAAATGTTGGAGGCTGACAGCATTGACGAGGAATATCCCGATGATGAGGTAAATCTCGACTCTACTTTTTCATCAATTAAGGATAAAGAGTCTTGTAGAATTGCCTTATCTAACTTGACGAATCATTACACTTTTTTAGCCAACAAAAACAAGAAATTGAAAAATAGCATTTTATTTTCAAAAAGGGAGTACACAAAACTTCTTGAAGAAAATTCTAAACTACTTTTTGAGTATGATGCAATGAAACAAGAATTTAAAAATATAAAGAACAAATGTTGGTTAAAGAATGTGAGATGAATGCGTCTCCTTATTTTAAGTTATTGGAAAAGTGCCATAATTTAGAAAAGACCATTCTTGATCTTGAAAAAGCCAATCAAGATTTTGAAGTTCAAAAGACCAATGAATGGCTTCGGGCAAATGCAAGACAAATGGATGTTGATATTCTGAATAAGAAGCTTCAAGAAGCTACACCAAAAACAATTGAACTCGAAAGAAAAGTTTTTGATTTAAATCATAATTGTTTTTTAAAAGGCATTGAGATTGAAAACCTTGAAAGACAAATTGAGGAACTTAAGAAGAATATACTTTTCTATCAAGAAAAGTTGTACAAAGTTGAACAAAATCCTCTTTTGGATTTCACTGCCTATTTCAATAAATCAAAGATTGATAAATCGGAACTTCTTCTTGGGTTGGGTTTTGAGAATATCACTCCATTGCAAAAAGGAAAAGAAGAAATTATACCTTTGTATGATGAAAAATTTTTGAGACTTGGTATGGTACAACAATTTATTCGTCCTTTGGATGACGAATTTGAGACTGATGAAGTTGAGAAGATTCAAAAGAATACATTTTTGGTTAATTATGATGCTATCAATACTTCTTATGACATGAAAAATTCAACAATTTTTGAATTAGAAGAGATTGCGTCTAATTTTCAAAACCAAGAATTTGTCATTTCTCCACCAAAACAAACTAAATTGTATACTCCATTCATATTTTTGGAAAAACAAATAGAAGGTTTACAACAAACAGTGGAATCTCAACAAAAACTCATTCATAATCTACAGTCTCAAAGTCCGAAATCAAAGAATGAATCAGTTGTTGATGATATCAAGAAAGTTTGTGTGAATGTTTCTATCCAAACTGATTTCAGTCTTTTAGTAGACCATTTCAATCAGACTACTTCTAATTCATCTACAAATTCATCCACCCAGACCGTGACTGACTGTTCTGCATGTACTTGTCAAACTACTGCTACTTCTATAGCTGCAAATTATGTGCAATCTGATTTATCTGATGAAGATCTTGCGCATAACTTAGTTTTGATATGGTACTTTTATAGATTTTTCACATGCGAAAATCTTGATGAGCTAGTTGTTCACCCTAAGCTTTGTGCTAGTATAGGTGTTGATACTTCTACTCAATTTTCCTGTGAAACCAAGGATGTTTCAGTCCAAGTCGACCATATTCCTAAGGCTACACGTGGTATGATGTTGGACAAAAAGATTCCTGATATTTCTACATTTTCGAATGAATTCACCAAAGATGATTTTGATAAATTCATGGAGGGAGAATATGTTTTTGAATCAGAAACTGAGAAAAAGATTGAATCTATCAAAATCATAAATTTTGAAAAAGAAATAAAAGGAGAATCTCAAAAACTAAAATCAGTGTCCAAAGCTCCAACACCATATTACTTCCAAGAACGAGTTAAACCCAAACTCGTCAAGGATGAACAAGAGAGTTCTACCCCTTCTGTCAAGACTGAACAAAAGAGTCCTAACCCTCCAAAACCAGCTGACAAACATGTTAAAAAGAAACAAGCTGAGACCTCACCAAAACCAAGGTATCACAAAGTGAAACTTCCAAATGACAATCCAAATGCTTCTTTGTCTAACTCTCAATCTAGTTCAATTTCTAAAGTGCCTAAGTCTAGCTCCGTTTTGCTAACTAGGGATACTTCAAATGGTGTAACTAGATATTGGCATAGATATGGATGGTTTTCAATTACCAAACCTAAGAAGCAAGAAGTTTCCACAACTCCAAAAGAGATAAAAAGGATGAATAAGTCTAAAACCCCTCGTTCTAATCTTCTTAGTGTCAATTCAACAGGTGGAAAGACCAAATGGGTTCCTAAGTCATTAGAACCTAAGATCAATTTTAAGCAATTGTCGGTTGAGGAAAAGAAGAAGAGGAGGAGGAGAAAAAGTGTTGGTAACAGAAAGAAAAGAGTCTCTGTTGATTTAAACAATTCATCTTTAGTGAACAATGTTAATAAATCCAAGGCTATGCCTTGTGGGGCTGTAAACAATGATAATGGTCGTGCTTGTTTGAATGCTGTTAAACATATTACTTTTAATTCAACTGTGAATGTGCGTACTTTTTATACGAATGTGCTTATTGATGGTGTGCTTGTTAATGCTCATATTGATTCTAAAGCATGTTTGTATTCATATCCTAAGTTATATCCTCTGCCTGTGTTAACTAACCACAAAGGACCCGTCTTTAAGTGGGTACCTAAAGTCGGTTAAAATTTTTGATTTCAGGAAATAACCATCTGTGTATGGATACTCGATTCCGGGTGTTCAAAACACATGACTGGCAATAAATTATTGCTCAAGAATTTTGTAGAAAGATTCATGGGAGCTGTTCATTTCGGAAACAACAATTTCGCTCCAATTCTAGGTTATGGAGATATTGAAAGAAACGGAATTGTCATTAAGAAAGTCCATTATGTTGAAGGCCTGAGTCATAACTTGTTCAGTGTTGGACAGTTCTGTGACAACAACCTTCAAGTTCTTTTCCAACAATCTCTGTGCAAAGTCCAAACTCTAGATAGAATTGATATCCTATGCGGAGATCGTGATGAGAATCTTTTCACAGTTAATCTTGATGATAACCAACCAACTGATAATATATGTCTTGTTTCAAAAGCTACTTAGAAAAATTCTTGGTTGTGGCATAGAAGGCTGTCTCACTTGAATTATCAAACCATCAATGCTTTAGTCAACAAGCAACTTGTTGTAGGCTTGCCTAACTACAAGTATGAGAGTGAGCATGTCTGTCCTTCTTGTGCGGTTGGGAAGATCAAGAGAACTTCTCATAAACCAAAGAAGATTCCACATACTTTGGCACCTCTTCATTTGCTTCACATGGATCTTTGTAGGCCTATGAAAGTACAAAGCAGAAACGGGAAGAGATATATTCTGGTTATCGTTGATGATTATTCAAGATACACTTGGGTCAAGTTTCTTGATTCAAAAGATGAAACAACTCAAATTTTGATAGATTTCATCACTTCCACTCAAGTGAATCTTCAACTTCCAGTCCGTTATATCCGTTCAGATAACGGTACTGAGTTCAAAAATGCCATCTTCGATGAATTTTGCAAATCAAAAGGCATTACTCACCAATTCTCTGCTGCTCGTACCCCGCAACAAAATGGTGTTGTTGAAAGGAGAAACCATATGCGGGTGGAAGCAGCAAGGACAATGCTTGCTTATTCCAAGTTACCATCAAATATGTGGGCTAAAGCTGTTGACACTGCCTGTCACACTCAAAATCGGTCCATCATCAATCAGCGTCATGAGAAGACTCCTTATGAGGTTATTAACAAACGCAAACCCAACATCAATTACTTCCATATTTTTGGGTGTGTCTGTTATACCTTGAATGATCGGGACAATGTTGGAAAGTTTGAAAGAAAAGGTGACAAAGGTTACTTTGTTGGTTACTCAAAGACATCGATTGCATATCGCATCTTTAATCGTCGAACAAAGACGATTCAAGAAACCATGAATGTTTGGTTTGACGAGATGTCTGGCATGATATTTGAACAAGAAAGTTTGCTACTAACAATTAGTGATCCAAGTACTTCAAGTGCTTCCTCAAGGACGTCAACCTTAGCTTCAAAGTTCAAGAAATATCCAACTCCAACAAGTGAAGAGCTAGATATTCTTTTCGAAGAATTCTACAATTCAAAACCGATTCAAGAAAAGGAACCTCAAGTCATCAATGGACCAATTCCGAACAATGATCCTATTCAAACAAATTAACCAGTTCCTAACAACAATGGTGAATCATCTTCAAATTCTTCAGAGCAAGAAGAACCATCTCCAAGTGATATTTATTTTCAAAAGAATGTTGAAGGACAACCTTCTCAAATCACCCAAACAACAAATCCATCAAATACTCCAAATATGTATGTACCACTGGATTTTGATCATCCAAATTTTGAGGAAAGAGTTCTTCCAAGCTACGATTCCATTTCTCAACAGAACTCTGGATTTAATGATGATAATGTTGACATTCATCAACAAGATCCTCTTCCTCATGACAACAAGTGGTCGCGTATGCGCAAAGATCATCCTAGAGAACAGATCATCGGAGATCCACAAGCTGGTGTTTCTACCCGTACTACAGTCAATGAGTGTCTTGTTGCACTTTCACTGAGTAACATCGAACCCAAAACAGTCTCTGAAGCTCTTTGTGATCCAGAGTGGGTTAAAGCAATCCAAGATGAATTAGCTTAGTTTGAGAGACTAAAGGTATGGAGATTGGTTCCAAATCCAAGGAAAGAAGAACCAATTCACACCAAGTGGATTTTCAAGAACAAGAAGGATGAAAATGGTGTTGTAGTAAGGAACAAAGCTAGATTGGTTGCAAAGGGTTACTGCCAACAACCTGGTGTGGATTTCGACGAAACTTTCGCTCCTGTTGCAAGAATGGAGGCCATTCGTATATTCTTAGCTTATGCCGCATTCAGAAACTTCACAGTGTTTCAAATGGATGTGAAGACAACGTTCTTGAATGGAGAACTCAAAGAAGAAATTTACGTGGAGCAACCTGAAGGTTTTGTTGATCCTAAGAAGCCAAACCATGTCTACAAGTTAGACAAGGCTCTTTATGGTTTAAAACAGGCACCCCGAGCATGGTATGATTCCTTAACTACTTTCTTACTCAAAGGAGGCTTTACCAAAGGCACCATTGACCCTACCCTGTTTATTCGTAAGCAAGGTAAGCATGGTTTACTTATCCAAATATATGTTGATGACATTATTTTTGGGTCAACCAGTCAAACTTTTTGCCGAAACTTTTCATCTCTAATGGTTAATCATTTTGAAATGAGCATGATTGGGGAAATGAATTACTTTTGAGGTCTACAAATCAAACAATTATCAACTGGTATTTTTATATCACAAGGTAAGTACATAAAGGATATGTTGAAAAAGTTTGATATGACTACATGTTCTTCAATTTCAACCCCAATGGCTGCTCGTACAAACATTAATGCTGATAAAAATGGGAAATCATTTCACCAAAAGAGGTATAGAAGCATGATTGGTTCGTTGTTGTATCTTACAGCATCTCGCCCAGATATAATGTTTGCAACATGTATGTGTGCTAGGTATCAAGCCGCTCCGACTGATTTACATTACCAAGCTGTGAAACGAATTTTTCGTTATCTGAAGGGTACACCCAATCTTGGTTTGTAAGCTTGATCGCAAGAGCACATCTGGTACTTTACAATTCTTAGGGGATAAGATTATAAGTTGGTCATCCAAGAAGCAAAATTGCTGCTAGTTGCTGTGCTCAAGTGCTATGGATGAAGACACAGCTTACCGATTATGGTCTGAAATATGATCGTGTCCCTATCTATTGTGATTCACAAAGTGCCATTGCAATTGCTGTCAACTCAGTCAACCACTCACGCTCAAAGCACATTGATGTGAGATATCATTTTCTCAAAGATCATGTTGAGAAAGGTGACATCGAACTCTACTTCGTGGGAACTGACTACCAACTCGCTGATTTGTTCACAAAACCACTGGACGAAAAGAGGTTTAATTTCTTAATCTCTAAACTTGGTATGCTAAATCTTGATCCTTGATTTACTTTACCATGGAAGGAATTCTTGATTCATTTTTCAAAAATTATAAAAATTGAAAAAAAAAAAAACAAAAAATCAAATACAAAAATATAAAATTTTGAAAAAATAACAAAAAGATTTTCTTAATTTCATAGTGGCTTGCATATATTCTGTATGCAACCCGTTCTTCATTGAACTATTTATTTTAAAAGTGGTTTACATATACTCTGTATGTAACCCGTGCTTACATGATGTATTTATTTCAAAGTGGCTTATGCACACTCAGTGTATAACCCGTGCTTATTTGTATTATTTATTTCATAATGGCTTGCATATACTATGTATGCAACCCAGTTTTTAAAAAGAAAATTTATTTATGCTTCAAAGTTGGAATTAATTCATGTTGTTATACATATAAATTGATATAAGATAACGCGGAATTGAACGCCTTTGTGTACTTCCAAGTGGTCTTATATGAATGTATATGTGTAATACAAGATGTTGATTGCAATTTTGTTGCACCTATTTCAAAAACTCTCAATTGTTGATATGAGAAGCAAAGGATTGAACGCCTTTGTGTACTCCTGAGTTGTCTCATCTTGAACAATTGATTGAGTTCACTTTTCATAAAACCTGTTTGATTTCACACAAATTATTTTTGCTCCACCTTTTCTATGAAAATATTTTTGATCTATCTTTGCATAGATTAAGGGGGTGTTTGTGATTTCAAATCTCTTTCAAACTTCAAATGTGTTTTAAAAATTTTGTTTCACATTTGATGATTTTTTTCTTCAAAGGAAGTTCGGTGTTTAGTTTGCACATGAGCAACTAGGTTTTTCTCAAAATTCTACTCCATGAATTTCATCATCGCCGATGAGTTCTAACCCAGGAGTATTCACTTCTTTCATTAGATAGTGAGGGTATTTTTGAGTGATGATGAATTCGTGCAACTAAGTTGGAGGGAGTACAGTCGAAAAGTGAGAGGTTATGGTGATAATGTTGTGAGAAAAGGGTTAAAAGAATTGATACCCTTCACTAAAATTCTCAAATCGCCGGGTAAAACACATTTCTATCGGGTGTCATTTGTTGATATCTCAGTATTGAAGAAGCCTTCATGGACCCAGTGAAGCGATGTACATCTTTACCTAACCACTCAAGTGTTTCTTAACAAATGCTTGTTTTATTTCTTACGGAGATTTTCTCATTTCTATTGACTCTTCATTTGGAAGACGTTGATATTGAAAAAGGGTGACACTTTGCTCCAGTCCCCGACTTCATTTGATCACTTTGTGTCTAGAGCTCTTGTGATTGATCATTGATTTGATCATTTTTCATTCTTTAGGACACATTTGCGTCATATCTTTGTGATATACATGCTTATATTTGTGATATAGCCGGAACATTTGTAGTGATATCTTAATTGATATTTCACGATGATCAAATGGAAATCCTACCATTGCTAACATCATTTCCCGCTTTGAACGTAGGTCTCATAATTACATTTGTGTAATTATTGAGTTAACAAGAAGTCTATTGTGACCTTGGATTTTTACTAAAAGTCTTTAAGGATAGTAAAACATGGTTATCGAACGCTTAGGTGACACTAACCATGGTTTACATTCTTTGAAAGCAATCTTGAGGTTGGAAAGCCAAAAGACCAAACTATGTTAGAGGTTTGCTTTGTGCATTTCTCTATGATACAGAGGAAATCCGATAAATGGTATACATTTCTTTCGGTCATTTCATTAATCCTTTCGATTTTTGAATGCAAACGGATCATTCTTATCCGGTTTCTTTTCTCATCACCCCAACACAGAAAACACCAACACCATAATAAAATGCTTATACCAACAACTTCAACCTTACATTTTAGTCACCCATAGGGTTATTTGGGTTGGATTAATGGTTTGGGTTAATGACTTGTTAGTTCAAATATCTTTGTGTAAACACCATTGAGCTATGGTTCTTTTGATTTCTTTTGATATTCTATTCAATCAATATTTGCATAATGACATTGGTTCCCAACATTGTCATTATGAGAGGGAGAAAATAGTATGATTGATTTTTTTGATTAAGGAAGAAATTAGAATGATTTTAAGGATAAGAAGATCAAGATCAATAATGAAAGGATGCTCACTCAAGATGTTACAAAAAGTTCAAAAATGCTCCAATCAAAGACTGTGATTACTCATGAATTGAGGAGGAGCATGATTACTTTCATAAAAGAATTTCCAAAACCTTATTGAAATGTTTACTCTCAAAAGTGTTTAAGACGATGTGACAAAGATCAAAGCTTCAACGGACAAAAGGCTGAAGATTCAAGACAAAAGAAGAAATGCTTCAAAAAGAGTCTTCATCAAATTAAAGATCTTCAAGTCATACAACAACACTTTACCAAAAGCTACATTACACATATCAAGGGGGAGAGTACATATTTCTGAAAATTCATTCCAAGACTTCAAAGAAAAGACTTCAAGATTCGAAGATTGAAGAATTCAAGACAAGTTCATATCTTCCGCATTTCAAAAGACAACTCTGATCTTTGATTCAACAATCCTCGAAGATTGAATACACACAAACTCATCATTCTCTGTTCAAAAAGAACATTGAGAATCAACAAATGATTTAACTTTAAGAAGTCCAAGACCAAGACTGAATCAAGCTCTCCAAAGACAATGAGAAAGCTTTGAAGACTTGTTTCAACACACCAATTGTCTTCACCATCGGGCTCATCAAATTCATTCCTACAAGACAAAACAACACGTTCTTCAGACCTTACAATATATCACTAAGGGGGAGAATGTTAGAAATCCAAAAATAGTGATACATTGTAATTTAAGTTATGGACTTACTTGTTGTTAAGTCATGTGTTGATGATTTCTAAGGTTGAGAGGCTAATTGTGATAATTAGCATAGTTGGTTAGTTTAGACTATAAATATCCCTCAATTCCTTAGAAATCATAACTTTGACATCACTCTTGACACATTTTTCATACCATTACACCTGAATAACACACACTTGATCCCAATTCTCTCTCAACACACACACAAACACCAAGAACACACACACACTCTAAACCGCCATTGTTGATGTGAATTCAAGTGATAAAATCATGTTGTTACATGTGGTATCAGAGCAAAACATCGTTTTGATCTCGATCCATACCTGAATTCAATCACAATTCATCAAACAATCACTTTATAATTCTGTTTTTAATCCAGTTCGTGTTCGTTTTTTTTTATCACTGAAAATTAAAAAATAACCTCTCAAATCACATAAAATCACAAATGTTTACCATTACACCTGAATAACACACACTTGATCCCAATTCTCTCTCAACACACACACAAACACCAAGAACACACACACACACTCTAAACCGCCATTGTTGATGTGAATTCAAGTGATAAAATCGTGTTGTTACAGATATACTAATAGTTATATTACAGATGGGTAGTGTTCCCTGTCACGTATAGTATAGCTAGTAGTAAGTCCAGGATCGTCCACAGGGAATAAATATTAGTAGTAAATAAACTATTAAATTTAATCTAAAAAGAAAGTGTAAAATTGGGGGGTTGTGATCGAGTTGTCACGTTGCTTAGCAAACTACAAGTGATCTTTTGAAGCTTTTAAATGGCTAAAATGGAAATTTTGGCGTAAGAGGAGTAAAAGATAAATCTTAAAGTCGTTACGGCCTAAAAATAGTCTTTAACTATTTTTAATGAAAAGAGTTTGTTTGATTTTTAGAACGAAAAATTGTTTTCAACCCCCAGTAAAAGATAAATCTTAAACTCTTGACACATTTTTCATACCATTACACCTGAATAACACACACTTGATCCCAATTCTCTCTCAACACACACACAAACACCAAGAACACACACACACTCTAAACCGCCATTGTTGATGTGAATTCAAGTGATAAAATCGTGTTGTTACAGATCAAAGGAAAGATGGATTCTTTATTCACCAGTCTAAGTATGTCGATGACATCTTGGAGAGGTTTCAAATGCTAGAGTCCAAGACATATGGTACTCCTATTCTGCAAAATCATGGTTTAGGGGTTCTTGATCCGGAAGATGAACTTGTGGATGCAACTTATTATCGTGCTATTATTGGCTCATTGATGAATCTGACTGCTTCGCGTCCAGATATTATGTTCGTTGTATGTCTTTGCGCTAGATTTCAAGCTAGTCCGAAAGAGTCACATTTGACTGCAGCAAAACGTATTCTACGTTATCTTAAGGGAAACCAAGGGCTTGGTCTATGGTATCCAATTGGAGAAACGTTTGATTTTGTTTCATATACTGATTCAGATTTTGGCGGTTGTAATAATGAAAGAAAGTCTACGACTGGAGGTTGTCAGTTGTTAGGAGGAAAATTAGTATCGTGGAAGTGCAAGAAGCAGATATGTGTTGCTTAGTCTTCATGTGAGGCAGAGTATATGGCTGCTAGTAGCTGTTGTTCCCAGGTATTATGGATTCAGCAACAACATCGTAACTACGGTATGGATTTTCTTGATACTCCTATCAGAATAGACAATAAGTCAGCAATAGACATTACAGATAACCCTGTCATGCATAAGGTCGCCAAGCATATTGATATTAGACATCATTTCTTGCGTAATTATGCCCAAAAGAAGTTAATTCATTTGGAAAAGGTTATAACCGATGATAATTTAGCTGATCTGTATACCAAAGCATTTGATAAGACTCGATTTGAGAAGTTAATTCTTCTCAATGGGATGAAGAATGCTGATTCATATTAAATTTCTCAAAGAACTAATTTTGTAAGTTTGTGTCTGTAAATAGCTAGAGTCATAAAAATACAAAAAGAGTTCTTAGTGTCATAAAAACCATAAGAATGTGAAAAATGAGAAAATGACAAAAAATGGAAAGATTTAAGTTAATGCTGTAAGATGATTAGAAGTGAGGATACTTAGCTTTTAAGTCTGCTTAATCGTAATATAACTGTTTAGTTCAGTGATTACAATTTCGGATATATTGGTAGACACAAAGTAGCAAGGTTTCCTTAATCTGAACTTAAATTATACAATGTTCTTGTGGAAAACATATTTAGATATATGGCTGAGAATGCTTGCTTTTCAGTAATGAACTGATCTCGTCCTTAAATTTTGTGAAAGATCTAACATTACTATAATATTTGTTCAATGTATAGGCAAAAATCTCTACCAATCATGAGCATGAAAGCTAAATGTGATATTGTTTATGCAAATGAAATGAATGTTAATTAAGGGGCTAATGTGGTCTTTGAGATTCGGACAAGTATGTCCTCGGGGTGTCTTTGTATACCTAGCTTACCTAAAGCTTACAACTTGGGATAGGTTGTCAGAAAGTTTGCTACATGGGTCTCATAGAAAATCACGGGTTCCTTATAAATAATGTAATGCAAAAGCAAATAAGTTAAATCACAAAGTGATTAAATTTTTATTATCTAAAAAGTGTCTAATGATTTGTTTAAGGATGTTTTTGAATATATATTGAATGTTTGTTATCTTAGTGCTTGTTTCGATTACGGAAGTATATCTGAATGTGGGTCACATAAGTTCGCAAACTATTCAATGGCATATTAGGCTACTCGGGTTACATGGTGACTGTCCTTGGCCAGGGTATGTCGAAAGTGTTATAACTCAAAGGAAAATGGAAGTATCGAGTGTTTAAGAGAACAAATATACCGGTAATCGTGGTTGAGTCACTGTTCATAACTAATAATAAGAGAATTATTTCTCACTTACAGACTTATGTAAATGCTAATCTGATCTAATCTGCAAAAACTTAGAATTTCTTGTAAATAAATAATGTAGTTTAGTTTATATTTTAGCTAGTTTTTTGTTTTTTATTTTTATTTTTATTTTTATAAGTGTCAGTTTGTGTGTCAAACTAGTTCTTATTACACGAGAGATTTGATAAGCATTAAAAATTATAATTCTTAGTGAATTATATAAGTCTTGTTGCTTACGGTATAAATGTTTAAAAGATAGATTTTCTAATTAATACATAAGTTGTTTAATTTAGAAAATGAAATGTTTTGAAAAAATTGAAAAGTCAAAATATTTTTGAATGTGTTTCAAGTAAATTTTTTTTGAAATTTCAATTATTTTTGGTTGATAAGTATGCTTGACAAATATTGGACTTGCCTTAGATCTTGTAATGATTGCTAGGTTAAGATTTTGGTTGTTTTGCATATTTATGATATTCTATTGTTTTTGGTGCATTGATGAAGTTTGTTAAGTGTGTAGGTTACAGATAATGAACTCATTTTACAATGTTATTGGCATCAAAATTTCAGATTGTGATTGAAGGCAAAATTGTTTTCGCTTGCTTTTAGAATTGCATTGCGACGGACAATAAAAGATGCTCAGAAATTACAAGAACTGTGCTACAAGGATGAATTGCCTTGTATTTATTAACCTAAGACTTAGTGTGATAGGTTACCATTGTATTATCAAGATCACAACCTAAGATGTAATGTGATAGGTTGTTGATATGATATTTGGATATATTGTAATGCATTATACATTAAATATGTTTTGATGTAAGTTTGCATTTGTTGAGTTAAACATCAACGAAGAAATGATCGATTTTACGTCAAGATAATAATGTAAGATTTATTTGATACATTATTATGATGACAAGTTAGTACGGATGATTTATGATTGCATATTCGAGTAGATACAGGTTTTTAGTAACGAGTATCTACAGGTTTATGTTTCTGGAATTTTCGTAATTTTTCCTTGTTTAGAATTCTGGAAAATTCACGAAATTTGGCTAAGGAATGAAGCCTGTGTGAATAAAAATCTGAAAAATTCGAAGTCCTTCGTGCTGATGTCATCATGCCTCACACTGACGTCATCACGAAGCCCACGAAGTTAGTCCTTCGGCCCAGCCCATGAGGATTCGAATATAAATATGGGTTATTACTATTCATTAATTACCATTAATCGAAAATTAACCCTAAGTAAATCACACGAACTTCGTCTCCTTCGTGCTACTATTCATCCGCACTTCTTTCGATCGATTTCATCCTTTTTTCTTGATTATTATCCAGATTTGTTGGTAATTTCATAATCTAGGATAGTGGATTGATGTTTTAACTTTGAAACTCATAAGATTCAAGCCGTTATAATGCCCGATTTTTGAATTTACCTAACGTGAACAGTAACTCAGACGAACCAAGATTTAGATCTTCAATTTTTGATGATATGAACTAAAAATTGGATTAATTGATGTTGTTACACTTTAAATCTAACAAAAGTTCACATTAATTTGACTAAAATCAAAATTAATTGAAAGATTTTGTAATTCGGTCACTATTCACACGAAGAACTTCAAGAACACGAACCAACTCGTGTTTGATCGAATTCGTTTCGATTTTTGACTTTCTGGGCATCCACGAATCATAAACAAGTCCACGATGATGTCTTAAAAGTGATTTTTATATCAGTTTAACATCATATGGAGATGTTTTTGATCTTTGTGTTCTGGGTTTCATGAGTGGCTCGTGCTGACGTCAAGACGAAGGAGATCCTCCTCGTGATGACGTCATCACGACGCAGAAGTCCAAAACCCTAATTTTTGTTTTTCGTTTATTCTAAATTATGTTTTTCTTGTCGTTTTTGTCTGTTTTTGTGCAGGTATGGCAGGACAAGGTGATAATGCTCGCGTGTTCGTGAAAGAGCACAATGATGCACTTGATCTCAGCATTACGCAGACGGGGTGCATACAAGAGTTTCACGGTGTTCTACAGTTTCTTGCACGATGTCGCATTTATTTTGTGTTGACCGAGAACCCTCTGTTGGTGATAAGTCTCATTCGGGAGTTTTGGAACTCAGCCTGAGCAATGCAGATGGGTGATCATACATACATTCGCACTACTGTTGGAGGACGTTCTTTATCGTTCTCAACTGGAGACTTGAGGACTATATTGCACTTAGGTGTTGATGACATGGAGCAAGGTCCGACTGAGTTTTTTGAGGAATTCTGCGACGGTGCTCTACGTCGTATGGGTTATACTGGTGACATTACCCACCCACACTTTAGGAAGAATCTTCGAGGCAAATGGAAGCTACTTGCTTACTATTTGTTGAGGTCCATTAGTCACCGGAGTACGGGTCATGATCAGATGAACATCCAGAATGCCTCTCAGATGGTTGCTTTGGTGCTGAACAAGCCGTATAGCTTTTCTCAGTACATCTTTGATAATTTTGAAAAGTAATTGAGATCGTATGGAACTGACAAGAAATTCTTCTTATTTCCAAGATTTGTGATGATTATCATTCGTCACTTTACAGTTGAATTGCCATTTGACGGTCCTATGTTCAATTTAGGTCGTCTTACTCATAAGGCATTTGTTGAAAGCATGAAGCCTTTGTCGGGAAGAAATGTTCCGGTTGATGTTGATAATCCACCATTGTTCGGACATTTGATCAATCCTGACTATGTTGCTCCTCGACAAGGTTGGGAAGATGAAGAACCCGTTGCTGCTGCTGCTAGTGATGATCAGGCTCAAGAAGATCCTCAAAAAGAGTGAGCTGATCAGTTTGAGGGACTCAATGATGTTCCTTTATATGCTGGAGATCTGGAGCATGATCCAGATATGGATGCTCTTTTGGAGGATATTGATGATCCTACAAATCTTGTGCTACCAACTACTAGAGTTTCTACTTCTACCTCTGCTCCAGTTGGTGTTGATGTTGGTCCTTCTGAATTGCCGGTTAATGTGGTTGATGATTCAGAAGATGATGAAGAAGAGGAAGAACGTTTGCCGAAGCGAAGAAGAAGACAAGGAAAAGGTGTTGACGCTGTGGAAAGATTTCCAACTTCTTAGCGATCTCAGGCAGAAGTTGATAGAGAGTTTGCTGCTTATAATGAAGCCATGGAGAGGTCTCATGCACCTAATGTTGGTGATACTCCATTGGATGCTGCTTTAAGAGCTTCCGTCTCTAAGATTCCTGTTTCTGTGTCTACTACTTCTGCTGGTGTTGTTATTGGGGAGAGAAGGTCGAGACCAAAGTTTATCATTAGAGGAATTGGTTCTCGCGCACAAGTTGTTACTGAGGCTACAACTGTTACGATTCCTACTGCTCCGGAGTCTACAGTTTGTCAAGAGCCAGAGCCGACACTTGTTGCTCCTAGGCCTTCGTCTGCTCCTATTCAGGCGACAGTTCCTGTTTCGACAATCATGGGACATCTGTTGGCTACTTTGCAACGCCCTCAGATGCCTCCCACTGGAACTTTCAGTGCTCGTATGCCTTCTTTTGAAGCTACGATGCCACCTCATGGCTACTTTGCAACGCCACGTCCACCTGTACCTGTTCAAGTGCAGCTGAGTCGTTTGTTTTCTGAGAAGAAGATGTTAGAGATGAGAGTCACAGCTTTGGAGAATCAGCTAAAGCTCCAAGCTGCTAAGCATCAAGAAGAGATGGACGTAATGATAGCTCTTGTTCATTCTCTTGGATCTAGACTTAACCAATTCTTGGCTCAAAGGGGAGATAAAAGTGGTTGTAAGGATGATGAGCTAACAAAGAAAACTAAAGATGATGATCATGAAGATCAAGATCGAGCTCAAGATCCAAATCGACGACAACCAGATGTTGGTGAGCCAGAGAATCAGGGTCAAGGTCTAGATGCTGCTGATGATGCTATGGATACAGAGACTGCAGATATTCAGGGGGAGTCGTCAAGACAGATAGAGTCAGAGATTGCTGGTACAGCTGGTGCTAGTACTTCTGGGACTCAAGATAAAGGCAAAGCTGTGATGGCCGCTCCATATGCAGATCCTGATGATCCAAACGATGATGATGAGGAAGATTCCAATTCAGGTAACTCCGATTCTAATTCTGATAGAATAGAAAGGGAGAATCGAGAAAAGCTAGTGAATGATCCTCATAATCATATAGAAAAAGAAAATCTTAGCAAAGGAAAATCTACTCAGGATAGTGAGTCAATTAAGACCGATTCTACTACCAATGCCTCTACAGAGCCAGATTTGCACCCTTTAATTGCGTATAGACTAGAAAAGAGATTGAGATATGATCCACAAGCTCATATGAGAGCTAGAGCAGAGATTATGGATTATGATGATTATTATGATCCAGGATCACTTAGGGATCAAATGAAAGAACAGTCAGGGTTAACTCATACATTTTCAGAGTCAGAGTCAGATTCGGATTCAGATTCGGATTATGAACCTTAGTGCTAATGATTTTTGTTTTTGTTTTTGTAATGATTATAAGATAAAGATGAATGTATTTGTTACATTATATTTATGACATAATATTATTGTTGTAAGTTAAAACAGATAAAGATTATAAGATAAATATTAATGTAATTGTTGCATTATATTTATGATATAGTATTATTTATTTTAATTTCTTTTATGTATTTATACTATTTTATTATATCTTGACTTATGATTTATGTTCTTTATCTTTGTATATGTAAATCATTTGAATTGCAGATAAGCTTCAAAGGATAGGTGGATTGGACGATCTTGATGCTGAAGAAGATCTAGAAAGTATCAATGATGAAGATATGGAAGAAGGAGAGTTCATTACTTCAGATGCTGATAGAAAAAGGTTGCTTGATATACCTTATGACTTTGATCGTGTCTTTAATGAAGATGAAGTCATTCAAGTTGAACCAATAGCTGAAGTGGAACATCTCAATCTTAATCCAATCAGAGAAAGTCCAGATGAACCTAAGAATGCAGCAAGTTTGATGTTTGTTGTATATGCAAATATAATAGATGAAGGACATGATAATATTTTTGATCTATTCTGGAATATAGATGCTACACGAGAGGTTGATCTTGGAAGATTAAATATACCTCCGGTGCAGCAAGATCATGAGTTTGTTGTTAACAGATTGATTCCAGGTTATAGAGGTCATACTGGTTTGGTAATACGTGATACGTTTAAGCCATCGATGTTTTGGGAGTTTATCTCAGACAAGGATGCACCCAAGTACTTCTCAGTGATACAAAGTTGGTTCTATGATCACAGAATCAAGAGAAAGGAAGGATGCCAGTACATGTCGGTGAGTCAAAGACACTTCCACTCTCTCAGTGATTCTGACATGATAGATTTGGGAACAAGATGGTTCGTTAATCTTTAGAGCAATGGACTTGCAGATTTCTACTGGAATAGATTCAGAGATAAAAGAATTAGAAATTTCAGTGATAGAGGTCTGAAGCCAGAAGAAAGGTTGATTAAGCCAACACCTTTGAAGAAGATTAAGAATCAAGATGGCACATTTCGTTTTGTCCAGAAAAGGATTAAATGTGTTAAGAAGGTTCCCACTATCAGATGGGATCAAGATATGCTGACAGAGATGACATTTTGGCAAATAGATATCAAGTCAAGCGAAGCACAAATGTTTGTTGATGATTCACAAGAACAAATGTTGCTACGCATGTATGATCCAATGCAGGTTGACAACTTGTCAAGAGGTGATCAGAGAAGACTTTTGGATACACCTTGTTCAGCAGTGGAATTTTGGAGAGCTGAAGAAAGGCACTATCCCAAGATTCTCGCACATTGTTTGCAAGAGAGAATTCATGCGAATAGCACAAGACTTTTATTTAACGGATAGCTTTGAAGTTCAAGTTTTGAAGACTTTAAAGAGATCTAGTTGCAATCCTCAAGGAGGAGTCTGTAGATTCAGATTCGTTGTGACAATCGCAACATAGATTTGATTATCGTTTATGTTTTAGGAACTATGTTTGTAATCATTTAAATAAGAACTTGTGTTGATATTTAATGATTACAGTTGAACTTCAATATTATATTTGTTTATGTTTTGTATTGTGTTTGTGTGTTATATATTGTTTTGCAGGTACAAGAATATAGAATCAAGGTTTATAAGTGTCGTAGAATACTTAAACGATGATTGGATGTTATGTACTAGCCAAACGAAGCTAAACAAAGAGCCAAAGGGTCGTCCCTCGCGCTGACGTCATCAGTATGAAGGAACAACCTCGTGCTGACGTCAGCACGAGGCAAGTCGATTGGCTTATTGTTTCGGGCCTAATCTTCAATTAAGGCCTAAGCCCACACGATCCAATACATAACTAGTATAAATACAAGACCTAATCTACGGAATTAGGTTAATCGTTCTTAATCATTTTAGATCTTAGTGAATCGTTTTGATTATACACGAATCAAGGTTATTTGTTCCTTCGTGTGACCTCCTACACGAACCATAAGCCTTGTGCATCTCCTTGGGTTGGTTAATTGCTCATTAATCGACAAAAGGCAATAGCAATCTAGTTATCTCAAGAGGATTCCGCACTCTTGACATAACGAATCACGTCTTATTACGATCCACGCAACAATAAGGCACCTTACACAAATAAAGTATCCTCCACTGGCTCCTCGCCTACATTTATCTTTCTTTGGTTTGACGTTGGACACACTTGTTGCTACTAGAAAACATTGACTTTTCTTGTGACCAAACACTTGTTAAGGGATTACCCCCTTAACAAGGGTGATGCTAATTCGGAATGCCAAGTTGTATTAAGATTTGCAAAGGTACATTTCCATAATACCTCATTCTAGGGTTTTCGATTTCGTCTTTATTGTCTTATGGCGTGCAAGGGAAATCGGTCATGTATAGTTCCATTTTACTCCTCATGTTTGCCTTTGCCCTTCGACTTTTTGCCCCCCCCCTTTTTTTTTTCCCAAGATCACCTTTTTCTGTTATTCGCTAAGTCACATCGTTAATAATTTCTCTTGCTCTTGCCGATATTGGCCTTTACTTCTTCCTTTTTAATGTAGAATGACTACCATCCATGACATATTTCCGACTAAACTCCTTTTCAACATTACAAATATGACCTCTTCCATTTCTATTCTATGCCTACGCATTCCTCGCGATAGAGTTTACACAATCCTTATGCTTACAATTAATCGTATCATATCCTCACCATCTTGGTAAGACAGACACTTCAAGCCCTTATTGAGTCAAAATCCCTTCTCAAGGACAATTTTTCTTAGGTTCTTTCAGGCCTCCACAAAACTTCCAATGACCTTGCTTTCTAAAGCCTCGTATCTTTTTTTTTTTTCTAAGCTAAGCTCCTTTTCAAGTACACTAGCCTAATGCTCGTAGGAATCGTCATGTAACATAATTTAGGTGAAGCTTCACACCTCATCCTTCTCTCAACCATCTAGTTTTCTCCATTTCTCCTTCGTGTTCTTATGGATAACCATACTCCTTACCGTTTTGCCACTTGGATCCATCTCTTACTAGATAATTGTTATTATGGATGACACACGCGCAGTCGATAGTCCTTGGAGTTTATCTCAGGGGTACTTGCGAGATCATAGTGATAGGGATCCTTGGATCCTAACTCATTACAGATGTATGTTATCATTATCACGCTTTCGTAAATAGCTCTTTCTGGAGTTTGTAGTTTCTTGAAAGTTAATTCAACGACCAACTTCCTTAATCGTTGTGGTGGTATGTGCCTTAACTTCTAATGTTGTATTTCTTATTTGCTTTCACTACTAACTTAGCGATTTTATGTTGTTTTTGTTCTTCACTTTTCTTGGTCACACCACTTCGTGGGTCGATGGTTCTTGACTGTTCACCATGTGTTCTAAAATTTTTCTCACTCGGGTTCATCTCATTTTAGCTTACCTCTCTACAAACGTTGACCTTGAGGGGTTAACCTTCATAACTCACCTTGCTTCTAAACTTGTGTGTTGAGCGTATACCGCTTTCTCTTGGCTTAGTTGATCTATTCTATTAATAGCTTGGTTTTCGATAGTGGTTTTGCAAGTGGTATTCAAGAATAACATGAGGAGTGCCATATAGATGAATATTTCTAGAACTATATCTTGTAGATAACGTCGATGTCCTCACTTTACCGTTTGGGTTAAATCGCCTTCCTTTACTTTACTCTCTACTCTACATCACCTTCAATGATGCTACTGAATAACTCTTCCTGAATGATAAAGTATAGTCTTGCGCTTCATTCTCCATGTTCGAGTATCTTCTTTTGTTGTGATTACCCACTTAACATATTTCTTCTAGAAAAATGTAAGGGATTTCATGCTTTTCGTATCATATCGCTTTCTCCCCTAAGCAAGCTCATTAGCCACCTTCTTAACTAGGTTCCTTGAATCACCATTACATCTTGGCAATCTTCAATTCGCCAAATTTTCTCATCCTTCTGGACGACCTTCAATTCGCTAGATTTCCTAATCTTACTTGTAACTACTCTGGTTCTCTAAAGTAGTCCCAAATCATTATTCGTTTATCTTCAAATCGCGAAAGTCACATCATTCTCATATTACTTCTTATCCTCCTTAATTGCATCTTCGTTCCAACGGTAACTTTGGAATTTCTTCTAATTTTCGTCGAGGCTCCATAGAAGGACCTTCAATTCCTTTACCAATTTATGGCCTCGGTTCAATTTCCTCTACACTCGCTCACATGTAGACCATATCCAAGGCATCGCTTTCATTGGGTATACTAGTCTATAGTATCTTCTATACTATACTTCTCTGACTCGCTAGTTTCTTGAACTTCCTTGTATCGAGTGAGTCCTTCTCTTAACGTCGTTGCGAGTAGGTGGTGTTAATTATTTGGTCTCACTACTTTCAGGTGTTGTGTCAAGTCATCCGTGGAAAAGAAGAAGGACCATGCTTTCATCGTGTTTGGTCCTCGAGTTTGTCAAAATTCACTTGGCTAGCTTCAATGTGGTAGTGAGGAGTAAGAGTTCGTAGCGAGAATAAGACGTCAACCCAGATTAATATCTTTAGGTGAGTTAAACGGACTGCTTCAACGTCGCTTTTGAAAATTTGCTTCTTTGTACTTTGATTGACATACAACATATCTTCCATGGCCTACGTTATGTTTGTGATCCAATAGCATCTTCTATGCTATATAGTTATCCCAAGCATTTCGCTTTTGGACAACTGATGACTAAACGTCATTCGCATCTCTTGATGTCGCAGCGAGAGCGGAGTACTACTTACTTGATTTCGTCATTGTCGAGTGTGGCGTGAGTGAGTTGTACGTTGTTAGGTTATTAACTTTTGAAGGGAAGCGGTGGTGATCAATACTTTGAATTATCAAGAATGTCAAGGATATAGAATTTGGTTTCGAATGAATGAAATAACGATATAGAAACAAAAGATTCATTAAGGCTCGAATCAGACTGTTTGCGCGAGTTAAAGAAATCACTTCTATGTGTTATGTTGCCCATTGGACTCCAACTCTCGATGACGTCAACATATGCCGCACCGACTTAGATAGTATAGATAGATGTTCGTGTATATGTGTTAAAATAGAAATATTGCACCAAATTTCGAGGCTACATTCCTCACAGTGTGTCATCTAGAATGTATGGGTACGTGTTCGACTGGTGACGTTGTATCGTGATAAGGCCTTAGTACCGCTTACCATTTGTAAATCTCCGACTTAGTTTGACATTCCCCATATGTTTTGCGCCATCTCAGATCGCATAAAAAGGTTGTGCGTAGATATTTTCAAGTCACGTCATATCTTGGGACTATAATCCTTAGAGTATATCGTCAAACGCTCGTGAGAGGATGCTTTATAGGTGATATCGTGTCGTCGTAAGTAAATAATGAATAGCGATGTCTTAAGAAAAAGGATATTGAATATATTCAAAAAGCACGAGTGAACGAATATCGGAGGGGTAGTTAATGACAACTTTCATACTTAGAAAATTTCTAGTTTATAATGAATTTCCCAAGGGCAATCACTAGTTCTCAACATACAATATCTATCTTGATAGTAAGGACCAACCATATTATCATCACCATATTATCAAGCAATTACTAGTTCTCAATAGTCACATCTTAGAGCATCATAACTATCTCATAATTAGGCATATCTATATAGTCATTACATCATCTATGCAATAGTCCTTATATAGCTCAACCTTAGGGTGCAATAAGTATCTCAATAGTAAGGCATGACTACATAATCATCGCAATATTCGCACGCTAATTTCAAATAGCTCAAACTTAGAGAGTAAGGACTCTTATATCCATATTTCAAATAGTCCAAACATAGAGAGTAAAAGCTCTTATATCCATATCGGCTATAGAACTTCATATTACGCGTCATACCTATATCCCCTTTCAGTTCATTCTTAAATAATCAGTCTCATCAGCCAATAACTTAAACAAGTCATATTCGAAAATAATTTCATGCTTCATAATAATCACATTATTTTATAGTGCATATGCTACTTAAAGTTCAACATCATAATTCATAAATCTTTTACGCATGCATTTCTCATAAAATTTTCACATTGCACCTTTAAACTTTCACATTGACAATACAAGCTTTCACATTGTACTTTATAACTTTCATATTGCAATCAAATCAATCATGCCCAAGTTTGCATGTTATAGCATAGAGTAGCATGTATCAACAAATATATATTTCAATCTTAGATTCGTTTCACTTCTAATGTGCAAGAAGAGGAATCCTACCAAGCTAGCATAATCCTCAACTAAAGCAAGTCTCGAATCCTTATATGTGCTTAGGTGAATGTCTAAATGCAACACGTATGCTCATAAAATCGGATTTAATAAAGATCTCTTTTTTCTTTTGAAAAGGAATCCTTTTGAACATAAGTCCAAGAGGTCGTTTGAGTTTTATATGGTTCTCTCATAATTGAACATAGATTCATGACACTATGTTTAATTAGGATCCTACCATTTAAAGCTCAAACCAATCCACTTAACCTCATGCTCGACTCCACTATAAAAATCGTTTTGAAAAAAGTGGCTATAGTTTTGAAATTCCCTTAGGAACTCCAATGTTCTCTATAACCTTGGCTCTTGATACCATTTTCTATAACACCCCAACTAAGGCAGAACAATGAGATGTACAGAAAGTCAAGTATTCAAAACAAAACATTATAAATAACATTCACCATAGCTTTATTTGATAAAAAGAATTTACAAATGTACAAGCATGTGAACCAATTTCCAAGTACAAATGCGTCCACCATACTTGGATACTAAGTTCATGAAACAAATAACAAGAACATGAAATAGTATACTACAATGATCAAGGCGGATTCCATTGCCCATCACAAGGTTTGATCTTAGACTCCAAAGTGCAATGCAAACAATCATGATGCAAATAATTCCTCAAAGCTTAGGCTAATTCCTGAAAAGCATGAAGAAAAAGTGTCAACTATGAAAACATAGTTAGTGAGTGCATAGGTTTGTAAGTAAATCTCGATGCTTAAGCATTTTCAACACTTAGAAAACATGTTATTAGATATTAACATACCCAAACCATGTGTCCGACAGAATTCTCATCTCCAAATATCAAGTTTTCCAAATACCATAATGTCATTTCAAGACTTGGAAAAATCCATGGTAACTTACAAAGTTCTCATTTGTCAAATCATCACGAGAGAAAAAGTATATATATCGATTAATCATATATCATACCAAAATCATTCAGTTATCAATATTTCAATGTCACCAATTACAACTTTCAAGATTCCATATAGGGTCCAATACCCAAACCGTATGTTCAAAACATAATATCCATCCATGAATAACATAAATTTCCCATTTAGCCAAAGGCATAAATTGATGATTAAATGCTTGAGCCACTACTAAGACTCTTTCACGTCCAAATAATGATAATAATAACTTGCCCCAATAGATTATGATATAAAGGCACATGTTGTCAATCATGTGCAATAATTAATAATAAAGGAGTCGTGTGTAATATACCAGAAATCGTTCGTGTTCGGGTGCGGAAGTAAGGTGTATAACAATGGTGGATGTGTGTGTGTTAGTGTGTGTATTGAGAGAGAAGATATGTATGTGTGGAAAGCTTGGGAAATGTTATTGGCAAGATGTGACAAAAGGTTACAAAAGGTTAAGGCTTGAGGGGTATTTATACTCTAAGTAAAATACATAAGCTCCCCCTCAACCTTATATTAAACATACAAATTAACAATGTAAAGAAATACATCTAAGCACTATTTTGAATTTCTAACATTCTCCCCCTTAGTGCTTGGTTGTCTTTCATTGATTCCTCCTGTTTCTCCTCCTTCTTTTCTCTGCTCGTCTTTTCTTGTTCTTTCTTTTCTTGTAATCTTGAGCTGCTTTTGATGTTGATGGCTTATCATTCATAGAACTCCAGAAAGCTCTTTTCTTGTAACTATTCCAAGAGTCATTCCAATACCTCTTAGGAATGAAATGCCAGTTAGCACCTTCTGGACGTTCATCGGGCAATCTGATGTTGTCTTGAAAGTTAACTAGAGGAATATTATGAGGACCTCGTTCATGACTTGGATTCCAAAGAACCCATGAACCTATCTCAATATGAATAATTGCTTCTCTTGGTCTAATTTTTCTGGCAGCAATAAGATCTCTAATCCTTTGACGCATATCAATGGTCTCTTGGATCCGTCTTATGTGTCTTTCTCTCTGAGTCTGGATGTTTTCATTTTCACAAGGATCAGGATTATCATGTATGGCTCTGAGGAAGAATAAACAATATTTCAAAGTGCCATCTGAATACTTGGGAAAATCAGATGCACCGATAAAGATTTTTCCTCTGAAGCTGTTGATGAAAACAAATCCATCCAATTCTTCTATTGGATCTCCAATCTGATAAGAAGTCAATTCATATCCTCCTGCTCTCTGATTTGGTCTCATGAGATTGATTCTTCTTGTTCTCCTTTCTAGAACAATTTGGAAATCATTAAACTCATAATATCTGACTAAAGCCTGAATGTGACTCTTCAGAGCTTCATAAGCAATGAGTTGATCTGGAGTCTTTGTAATCAGATGAGCATACTGATTGTAGAGAAAGAGGATGTCAGAGATTGGCAAGTATTGGAAAAATTCTTCATGAACAACATATATGTAACCATCAGCTCTGCGAACTCTAAATCGAACAAGTCTTTGGTTCTGATACTTGATAGGAGCAATCAATGTTAACACACTTGTAATTGGACTCTGGAACTGATTATACCACTCTTCACTTCTTACTGAACTTTCAGCATTCATCATCTCTAAGTATGCATCCCTTTGATTTTGATGTCTGAATAGAAAGAATGTTCTTAATCTATTCAAGGTCATGTTGAGTCTTTCCTCAGATGAGCAATAAATCGGGAAGGCTCTTTCTTCAATGTATCTTGCCCTGCATACTAACTCTTCAGGCCTGGTATTCAAATCTAGCATTTGTGCATAATTCTCATAGAAATACCCTTCATTGATTTGCCAAATTCTGTCTCGAGTAATTCTTGGATGTCTAACTCCCATGCTAACCTCTCTTGGAGTATCAAGATTATTTGTATCTCTCAGATCATAGATAATCTCTTCAAAGATATCTTTCTCAAATTGTTCTTGAGACATAACTGGTCTTGGTGGAGCATCATTAGAATCATCCGAATCAGAATCACTATCATTATCAGTCCTATTCCCTGGTTGAAACGGATCAGGATCACTTGATTGATCAGAACTTGACGTTGTTGAGTAATAATGAGAGATGTATTTAACAAGTGGAGGCAAATCATCTGAATCAGAATTATGAACTTGATGAGCTTGAGATGATGAAGGAATATCTACACTTTGACTTTGATCATGCTTTTCAACTTCTTCTTCAACTTCTTCCACATTTTCAAATCTTACTTGCTCAGGTATCTCTTGATCTTGATTTCCTTCTGTTGTATCATTTTGAGCAACATCAGCAACATTTTCTTGACCGCTTGCTTCTTGTGTTATGTTATGACCCTCTCCACTATCTTGAATATTCTCCCCCTCAGGTTGATCATCAGGATTTTGATCATCCCGACTCCTTAAGATAGTGGTCGGTCGACATTGTTGTTCAAGCTCAGTAATTCTCTTTTGAAGAGCTTCAAATTCATCCTTATGCTTAGTGCAGTACCCAAGAAATGGAGATATGAAAGAATTGAATGACATATGGCTCTCTTTAGTGGGTTCAGATTAGGCTCTTCAGATCTTAATCTACGAAGGACTGCCATAATGAGAGTATTAGTGGATATACCACTTTCATGAAGCCGACTAGCAGTATAGTCATTCAGATAAGCATCACTAATATCAGATTCTGACGAAGATGAAGAACTTGAAGAATAATCAGGAGAATCAGGATCAGGAAATGATTGTTGAATTGGAATAGTTGTGGTAGATATTGATGTTGGTGAAGCTGGAATTTCTGGGGGTGTTGGTCATGTAATTGGGGATGATTGAATAATCGGTGGTGTTGATATGATTGGTTGAGAAGACAAAGGAATAACAGTTGTAACAATTGAAATATGAGGTGTAGAAGGTGTTGGTCTAGATGGAGGTGGAGAAATTGGAGTAACAACAGATGAACCAATTCTAAGTGTACCACCAGTAAGCAATCTACGTGGTGATGAATAGGTTTGAGCCATGGGAAATTTACCAGTAATAGTATATCTTGAAGCACGTAATACACTATCTTGACCTTGTTCAATTCCTTCAACCAAATTAGTCACTAAATTACGAACAATCGGTGATAGTGTCACAACAACTGGAGATTCAGAGATCGGAGTATCAGGAGAAACAGAAACTGGCACATCAGTAGTTCCAAGTGGTTCTACCGAGTGACCTGACGACATCATAACTGTCACCGGATTTCCGGTTGGTTCAAGAGTTTGAACAACAGTTGATGATTCGGCTTCACAACCAGAATCTTTTGGAAAGTGGACAAACATAACACCGGTGTCACTTAGATCAACCGTTAAACCCAAAGCACGAATAGCCGCAGCAACTGCTCGAGCTCGAGAGAGTTCAAACTGTCGTTGAGCCAATTCAGCTACACGGGTGCCTTCGTTCAAAGCTGGCATAATGTTAGCAATGGAAGGACTTCCAAACAATCCTCAAGAGGGCATTGAAGCCGAGCTCTCTATGTTTGTTCCGGCAGCATCACCTAGATGTGCAAATGGTACAACAATCGGTGTAAGTGTCCTAGGGGTTCTAGACAAACGTGCAGAAACGATAGGCAAGAGAGGGGCAGATGTCTCTTTAGCTTCAACATCCACAGACTCTGAAGGAGACTGGGATGGATTACGTGGATTTTGCCCATGCAATAATGAGACGTCAGTCTGTAGAGAGACTTCCAAATGGCTAGAGGAGGTTTGACCTTGCAAGAGTTGGGAGCTCTTGTCTTCTACCCTAGGTCGAACCCGGTGAGTATATGTGGTTTTGACTAATGGAAGGCCAACGTTTTCTTTTTGCCTTATACCTAGCCCGGATCTCTCATCCTCTCTAACATTTTTGACTCCTCCCTCATTTTCTCCTTGTCCCTCAGGGATGTTCATGACATCATCAGCAAACTGATTGGCATCATTATCAGATGAATCAATATCAGAATCAACTACATCCTCTGGTTCAGCTTGTTTGAAACGATCATACTCAAAGCGTGATTTCTTGAATGTTTTCTTTTTAATATTGACAGGAATGGACTTCCTGCGGCCTTGATGGTATGTCGGTGTGGGAGATAGCATAATGGATGAAGATATGGTTGATGATTGAATTTGAGTTGGAACTGATAGTGATTGAGGCATTACTGGGGGTTCAGGGGTAATGATTTCTGGAATGGGTGTTGATTGAAATGGTGATGAATGTCTTTGTGTTGATGGTGTTCTTGGTGATGGTGATCTTCTGATATTTGAAGTTTTAGGAGGTGGTGATCGGATAGGTCTTGGAGTCCCAGACTCAGAGATAGTATTCTCAGAAGATGTAGGAGAAGAAGGTTCAGCTGGTGTTTTTCTTTTCAACTGCTTTTTCTTTGAAGAACTTCCCTTCTTCTTCTTTAACACAAACATTTCACCTTTCTGTTTCTTACTCTTTGGCCTACCTGAACTAGATTCACCCTCACTCTCTTTTCTTTTCCTCTTAGACCCCTCACTTGGCAACCTATGCACAACTTGGGTAGGAACCGGGAGGTTTACCGGTCCTAGAGTTGTTCTAATCTAGTCCAAGTATGCCTTTTTGGCATCATCAGAATCGGGAACCATATCAAGTAAAAATGATGGAATCAGATAAGAATAGTTAGGAATACCAGAATCTCTAACAAACTTGAAAGGATGAGTAACAACTTTCCCTGTTTCAAGAAGTCTTGGAATATGCTTCTTGTTCTTGATTATACTGCGAACAATTGCTGAGAGAAATCTTATGAAAGGAATATACTTCTTGGGAGCGGATATCTTTCCATTGACTACTACTATCAGTTGATCCCAAAGAAGTTGAGCAATGTCGTAGTGTTGATTGAACACAAACCCATAGAATATGTACAACATTGACTGGGTCATGTTATCCATGCCTCTTGTATATGGAGTGGGGCAGTTGCTGAGAATAGAAAAGACATAATACCAAATTCTTGGTAACTTCTTCAGCTTGAAGTATGTCGTCTTGGTTAAAGGACCTTCATAACCAAGTGAAATCAAGGCAGCAAACATCACATCATTTGACTCAAATGTATCATAATCATTTCTCCCATTTGAGTTTGCTTCTGGTAGCCTTAAATATCTTCTGAAATCATCTAAATTGAATTCGAAGTCATATGTATTCTCTCCAGAACGAAGTTCAAATTGAAAATGGCCTTGTCGACGAAGTTCTGGAGATTTAACTTTGGCTTTAGTCCTTGAAGAATATGGATCTTGTGGTTGCACAAAGATAATAGATCTCCACATATCAAATAATTGTGATTCAGCAAGATCAACATCTACTGTGAGAGCATGAGTAAGAGGATGATTGTGGAAGATTGCTGAAATGATTGGAAAGCCAGGAGCATTGAAAGGATCATTCAGATATCTATTATTTCTCATATTGATGGAATTTCCGGCTGTGAGAATTTCTTCAATCGATTCATTAATGGAAATCTCTTCATCATGTCCAACCTCTTCTTGATGATCCATTATTTTTATACTTTTCTGATTTTAAGACATAAAACATTTAACACACACAGAAAAATAATATTTGAATAGCAAATAAGAAGGTTCACACAAACAAGTTATATAAGATACAAAGAGGTTCACAAAGGCGATCAACTTAGTGTATCCTTTATAAATCATTTGTAATGATAAAATAAACACAGAATAGTTAAACACATATTTTCTATATATAAATTTACAAAGAAGTTCACAAAGGCGATCAATTCTTTGTACTCTTATATACTTTGATACGTATAAAACTTTGAAAATTAGATATAATCATATAAGTATGATATATTTGAGAATAATAAGGAAGTACACAAAGGCGTTCGATTCCTCGTATTCCAAAATATATGACAATTATATGATCATACAAAGCAATTTGTCACACCACACAAGAATAAAAGGAAAATAAAAATTTTGAAAGGAAAGAAAATTTTCTAAGTATAGAAAATCAGAACGATCTAAATTATTAGATCGTTCTGAGTAAAACTCAGTTAAAAGGAAATGAAACGATCTAAATTTAGATCGTTTTGAAAGCTTTAAGGAAAAAAATGAAGTATGGAAAACTGAAGGTGAAACGATCTAAAAAGAGATCGTTTTAAACCTTTTGAGAGAAAAAGTTTAAGAATGGGAAAAAGGAAGTAAAACGATCTAAAAGAGATCGTTTTAAGTTTCTCATGAGAGAAAAAAAATGTTAAGTATGGGAAAGAAAAAGTAAAACGATCTAAAAGAGATCGTTTTAGGTTTTGTCAGTTTAAAAACACTTTTGAAGTGAAGAAAAATGAAACGATCTAATTTAGATCGTTTTAAAACTTTTTAAGAAAAATTTCACTTCGTTTTTGAAAACATAAAGTGACATCAAATACATGATCTCTCTTTACATTTAAAAGTATCAGATTTGAGCGAACCGAATTCATAAGAATTCAGTTACCCATCAATCGAATTCCAAACACACTTTCAAACCACACAGCGATCAGACCCAAGAACGATCCAAATTAGATCGTTTTGGTCTCAGTCTCAAGGGATTTAACAATGAATTAACATTAAAGGTGAACAGGAAAGGTGAATGGTAAACTTATTTTACTTCCAAGTTGTTTAGAAATCAAAACGATCTAAATTTAGATCGTTTTAGAAGCAAACAACTCTAAAATGAAATATCTTTGCCAAACCCTATTTCAGTTAGCCAAACATACACATTTGAGCATGGCATAACATTTGAATAATGCAAACTAACATTATCATAACACAAATTATCTAACCAGAAACACATCAAACCTTTTAAAACCATTCTTTGATCATATTTTCGCAAGAACAGGGGGGAAGGGTTTTTGAATTTTCAAAAACATCAAATAAAGCATTTAAACATGTAATAATCATTTACACATATCCTAAACATGCTTCTAATTCACACTGTCAACACAGAATCACTAACAGAAATGAGAAATTCAAGAAAAATTGAAAAAATGAAATCTACATTCAATTCGAAATAGTACCTGTGGATGTGATTGAAATTAGATGATGTTATGGAAAGAAATGATCACAGAACGATTTGAAACAAATCCCTTAACTTCTTTTTGATGATCAGCAACAAAAATTTTATGATGATTTTGTGTGAGAGTGTTAGTTTTACGGGTAAATGTGATTTAGATAAAAGACAATAAAAGGAGATTTCCCTCCTTAAAGAAGAAGATAAAGAAAGTGGGTCGGGTTAGGCTGACTGGATCGGGTTTGGTTATCTGGGTCGGGTATGGATTAAATCGGTATTGGGCTCAATTATTTTTGGGCTTTTTCATATAACAGAATTTAAAACAATAATAAACAAAACAAAACAAAACAAACAAAAAAATATTTTTATGAATTTTAAATTTTCAAATTTTATATTTAGTTTTTCTAAAATAACAATGAGTTTCTAATCAAATAGTGCAAATACACAAACTCCCCCTCGATTCATGAATTATCCTTTCTCTCCCCCTCAAACATTGCATGATATAAACATATTGCACATAAGCATAGCATCAATGTTTGACAGATAATGAATGAAACCAGAGAGATGGAGGATTTTTTTTTTAAAAACATGCAGAGGCAAGTAAGCGTATTGGTAATGAGCACTTATTTGAGATGGTTTCTTTGAACAGAAACTCATTCCAGGATCATGTGTTGAATATCTTCCAAAGTGGAAATACGTAACACAGACCTTTATTACCTACAAAAAAAATTAAGTTGTTCGCAGTACCCACTGTTTAATGGGTCCTTTTGGGTTAGAAAAATTGGTCATGGTATACAAATGAGGTTTACGAACAAGAGGTTTACTTATTGAACTTTTCACTTGATGGTGATTTTTTGTTTTATTGTTTGAATATTTGGGATTCTGTTTCTTTGGAGTTAGAACAGTGAACCAACCATACTGATCCCTATAACTAGTTATACCCTTAGATGTTTCTTTTGTGAGGAAAATTTGATTAGTTTTTGACATCTTGGATATTGAACTATGTTTAGAGATAGTTTTAAGAGCAAAGGTTCTAGAAACAGATGAAACATGAACCTTGATGGTGTTCTTACCTTTGACAGCTGGTGCAAGCTGACTTTTGGGTGAGTAAAATGAAGTTGGAGCAATCTTAGATTTAGATTCCTTCTTTGGTTCAACTTTAGGCTTTTTGAAGGAAAGTTGTTTAACTTCTTTTTCAATTTTTGATTGACTTTTTGGTAGAGAACCAGTTTTTGTAGTCATCTTTTCAATCAATGCTTTTGCTTTAGCCTTAAGATTTTCAGGAATCTCAATTTTATGCTCTAAAGTCACTTTACTTTGGTCATTAGGTATGATCACAGGGGTTTCAAAAGAAAGTACCTTCTTGACAGAAGCAAGACGTTTAGCCTTCAAAGCTCGAATTTTCTCTTCAATCTTGAAGAATGATGATAACATTGTTGTGGACATATCTTGAATCTCTTGAGAAGAGATGCTATCATCCTGCTGTACTTTTTTTGAATTCTCACTCCCATTGGATGGAGTGGAGCAATCATCAGAATTATGATTAGTCATCATATGGGTAGGGGTGGTCTCACTTACCTTTGAGGAATAATCTTGAGTTTTCAGATGTTCAATGACCTTTTGTTGAGACTCAATTTTTTTGTTTTAGGTTTTCAATTTCTTTTTCCAATATGGTAGTTGGAATATAAGCTCTGTGAGAAATTGATTGTGAAGACACTTGTTGAGACTCATTTTGTTTCACTGAAATGTTGTCTATTTCTTCTAACTCATAAATTGATCTGTTATGAGTTTTCTTGTAAGTATCATTAAGAGCAACATAATCAATGTTTATTTGAATTGGTTTTGGTTTTTCAACATCATCTAACTCAAAGTCATCCTCAGATGGTCTGATGAATTCTTGAATCATGCCAAGGCGAAGAAATTTTTCATCATACAAAGCACCAAGATCTTCTTTTTGAATTTTCTTTAAATGTGCTGGATTCTCACACCCTAAACCAAAAAGAAGTTCTGACCTATCAATCTTTGATTTATTGTAATAAGCAGTGAAATCCAGAAAAGGATTTTGTTCTATTTTGTAGATTTTCTCGTTGTAGAACAAAATGTTTGCTTTCAAATCCTCAACTTGTTTTTGAAGAGTTTCAATTTCAACTTCTTTGAGAAAACAAGGACTGTTTAAGTCAAAAATCTGTCTTTCATGTTTTTCACAATTTGGTCTCATATATTTCATTTTGTTTGTGAGAAACTCAACATCTGCTTGTCTTGCATTTGCTCTTATTCATTCATTGGTTTTCTCAAGCTGTAAGGTCTCAATGGTTTGCTTGAGTGAATGGACAGTCTTTTCAAGGTCTTGACATTTATTGGTTAAATGGGCATTGGGTGAAACAACTTGAGAACTGTTACTTGACAAATGCATTTCTTTCAAAGAGTCATAGTTAACTTTGAGAGCATCATGAGCTATTGAGAGTTGAGAAAAATCTTCGCTAAGTTTATCAAACTCTTGTTTAGCTATGTTCAAATTTGTTTTCAAAGTAAGATTTTGCTTTGTCAAAGTATCTGTTGGAATTTCGGATGCCCAAGACACATATTAAATTGACGTGGCTAGTATGTGATGATCCAAGTCAGGTCATACCCAATAACAAGTTAGACAAACACTTATGATATGTATTTATATGATATGATCTTTAAATAAATATCAATACTTGAAGCATTTAGGAAATGGGTTTCTAAATAAATGCACTTGAGAAATATAAGTAAATTATATGGATAATTTATTTTGAGAAATATGTGAATGTGTTTATTTGGCAAAATAAACACTTATGTGTGTTATGTATAATACATAATATGTTACATAAGGTATATAACATGTTATAATACATTTATATATATTGTATAAAAGGAAAATGCAAGTGGATTTTGAGTTGGTGAGACCCATGTGGTCTCACCTTGTGGCCAGCCAACCCCACCCAAAAATGCACATGCATTTGCTTGTTTTACATAACCCACTAGCTACATTGGAAACACACAATTGTTACATGCATTTGCTATAGTGTTCTCTCAACTCTCAAGTGCAAAAACTCTCTCTTTTTCTTCTCTTGATTTTGGCACAAACAAGGCAAAAGGAGAAAGTTTTTTTTAAGTCTAAATCCTAGCATATTTGGGTGTTTGTTGGAGACTTGGGGTATGCAAGCTTGAGGTACTTCTATCTTGAAGACTTGGCCTTTCTAGGAACATCATCTTCTTCATATCAACCTTCTCATAAGCTTGGAAGAAGGTAGTCTTCTAAACACCCTATGGTTGTTATTTTGATTGTATGACATTCATATACATGGATCCTTATTGTTTGGGGTTTTTCTTTTATATGTTAAAATTTGATTTTAACTACATATAACATAATGAAAGGTTCATTTCTTCCGCTGCGTTTTTCATGTTTATAAGGAAAGTATGACTTTGATAAAACCCAAAAGACCCAACAATGGCATCTAGAGCCGGTTATATGGATGTATGCATCAAAAGTTGATTTTTGTTTGTGTATTATAGTGTCACAACTTAGCCAAAAGACCTTGTGATTGTTTGTGATATGTGGATGTGTTTGTATTTTATTTAATTATTAATGGTTGTAATAGTTAAATAGGATTTTCTTCATTCATTTGGTTATGTAATTTTATTTATTTCATTTGGAATGTAATAAGTAGACTAGTTGCATTTTTTCTTGTAAATGTAATCTCCAAGAAGGCTTTAAAGAGTTTAGGGGCTGTTTTGGAGGCCAAAAGGAAGAGTGAAGAAAGACATTCAAATCACATCACAAAAGATTACTTGAAGCATTTGGATGCAAGATCAAGTGGGAGTTCATTGACATAAATTTTGTGTCACTTTGTCCCTTAGGTTGGGACCTTTTGACACACTTGTTTCGGCTAACAAGTGTGGTCAAATTAGTTGGCTAATGTTGTGCACTTATTATTATGTTTGTCATGTTTGTGTGGTTGTTTGATAATATTGTCATGTGGATGTTCAAAACTACAAACTAAATGACATACATAAAAGTTTAAAAATTGGTTTTAAAATTGACATTAACTTGGTAAAATAAAATGGTTTTTATTAAAAGTTAATGGCTACAATTATAAAAATGGATTTTATAAAAGAACTTTGAAATATGGATTTCAAAATTATCATCATGATACAAAGTTTTAACTAGAATATAAAAACTCAAACGACCCTTTAAAAACAAGTTAAAACGCCATCTTTTATACAACACTTAATTATTTGGGAACTCTTTGTAGGATAAAGGTCACCTAACTACCTTGAGGGAACTTATAAGTTAAGGTAAATTCATTATACTTGTGGGATAAAGGTCACCTAACCATTTGTATAGATAAATTTACATGTGTGTATAAGTGAGACAACTTGACTTGGAAGCCATGTGATTAGGGTCACAGAAGCATGGTAACCAAAGGCGTTGATGGGATTAAACATGCCGACTTAACATAAGATGTTAAAACCGATCCCATACCACTAGAAATTGTAAAATGTTACAATTGTCAAACGTTGACTACCTTGTTAATTTAAATAATGGGATAAAGGTCACCTAACCATCATTTAAATATAACATTGGATTCTAGATTTTAATTATTAATTGTCCATGAGACATAAAAGGGTATTAACAATTAAAATTTATATTTGATATCGAAAATACTAATAAAGACTTTGTTAATCTTGTAGATGGCCGCTAACAATCCAATCAACCCCAACCCAAACGTCCATAATTTTTCACTAAGATCCATCCTTGAAAAGGAGCGTCTTAACCAAAACAACTTTGTGGATTGGTTTCGTAACTTGAGAATTGTTCTCAAGCATGAAAAGAAATCCTATATACTAGACGATCCTATTCCCGATGAGCCCGAAGAAACAAATGTTGATGCCTACAATGATTGGGTTAAATATGTCGATGACTCCGTGCAAGTTAGTTGCATAATGTTGGCGAGTATGACTCCCGAACTCCAAAAGGAGTTCGAGCACCATGGGGCATACGACATGATTACCCAACTCAAGGAAATGTTCCAACAAAAGGCAAGGGTTGAACGCTTCGAAACGGTTCGAGCGCTTCATGCATGTTATATGGATGATTCTCAACCCGTCTCAACTTATGTTCTTAAAATGAAAAGCTACATTGATCGCCTCGAAAGGCTAAATTGTCCCGTTTCAACCGAGTTGGCTACGGATTTGATCCTCAACTCCTTATCTAAGAGATTTGAGACCTTCGTGTTAAATTATAACATGAACGGATGGGACAAAACCGTTTCCGAGCTGCATGGGATGCTCAAAACGGCCGAGGCTAGCATGGGAGGAAAGGTTCAACCCGTTCACATGATCAATGAAGGCGGAAAGAAAAGGGCCAACCCCGGACCAAAGGCAAATGTTGCTAAAGGAAAGGGAAACAACAAAAGGAACAACAGAGGAACAGGAAAGGCAAAAATGGATACTCCAAAAACGAAGAAGCAAAAGGTTGCTGTCAATGACCCATGCTTTGAGTGTGGGGAGGTAGGACATTGGAAGCGTAATTGTCCAACCTATCTCAAAGAGTTGAAAGCTAAAAGGGATGCAGGGCAAACCTCAGGTACAATATTTATGATATATATTGAGCTTAATACTGTTTTTTCTTACATATGGGTATTGGATACCGGATGTGGAACTCATATTTGTAATATGTTACAGGGGTTCATAAGAAAAAGGAACATCAAGAAGGGGGACATTAGTCTCTTTATGGGCAATGGTGCGAAAGTACAAGTTGAAGCCCAAGGAGACTATCTTTTGAAACTACCAAATGGTTTGGAAATTGTATTGAACAATGTTTTGTATGCACCTAGTTTAACTAGGAACATTATTTCGGTTTCCCGTTTAAGACATGTTGGATATGATTTTAAATTTGTTAACAATGATATCCATATTTCTATGAATGATGTATTTTATTTTAAAGCCATGCCTAGAAATGGTATTTATGAATTGGTTCATGAAAGCACAACATATGACAACTCAATGTACCAAGCTACCACCAAGAAACTTAAATTAGATTTAAGTGAAACCTATATTTGGCATTGTCGTCTTGGCCATATAAATAAGAATCGCGTACTAACACTTCAAAAGAATGGTCTTTTGAAAACAAAATCAAATGATTCATTTGATGTATGTGAATCTTGTTTACAAGGCAAGATGACTAAGGCACCTTTCAATGGCACTAATGAAAGGGCAAAAGATTTATTAGGTATCATACATTCGGATGTATGTGGTCCTTTTAAGCCAATGACTAGGAATGGTGAAAGATACTTCATTACATTCACCGATGACTATAGTCGTTACGGTTATGTGTACTTATTAAAACACAAGAGTGAAGCTTTTGAAGTGTTCAAAATTTTCAAGAATGAAGTAGAAAACCAACTCAGCAAGACAATAAAAATTCTTCGTTCTGATAGAGGAGGTGAATACCTAAGTGATGCTTTTCAATATCATCTTAGAAGTTGTGGGATAATCTCACAACTAACTCCCCCTGGAACACCACAACATAATGGTGTGTCTGAAAGGAGGAATCGAACCCTATTAGATATGGTTCGTTCTATGATGAGCAAAAGCTCACTACCTCTGTCATTTTGGGGTTATGCCATAATCTCTACTGCCCGAATTTAAATATGGCTCCAACCAAGAAAGTGGAGAGAACACCTTTTGAAATATGGCATGGAAGAGTTCCATCTTTGTCATATTTAAAAGTATGGGGTTGTGAGGCTTATGTAAGACATGATACCTCAAGCAAATTAGAACCCCGATCCACTAAATGTATCTTTGTAGGATATCCTAAAGATGATTTGGGATATTATTTCTACGATCCTAATGAGCAAAATGTATTTGTTGCTCGAAAGGCTGAGTTCTTGGAGACTAAATTCCTTATGGAAGGAACTAGTTCTAGAACAGTGGAACTTGAAGAAGATCAAGAACCACTGACAGATACACACTTGGGTGACACTAGCTTTCAACAAAAATATGTTGAAGATGATCAAGGAGTTGATCAAGGCACACAAAACGTTCGCAGATCTGGTAGAGCTTCTTATCCACCTGAAAGATATGGATTTCTTATGGATGAATGCTATATGATGGTTTCTGATGAACCTACCACCTACCATGATGCAATGTCCAAATCGGATTCGGACAAATGGTTAGAAGCCATGAACGCTGAGATGCAATCCATGTATGATAACCAAGTTTGGGAATTAGTTAATGAACCACCAAATTCCAAAGTAGTTGGAAGTAAATGGGTGTTCAAATTGAAACACGATATGCATGGAAACTTGCTTACTTATAAAGCTAGACTTGTAGCAAAAGGTTTCACTCAAACTCGAGGGGTCGACTATGATGAAACTTTTTCGCCCGTGGCAATGCTAAAGTCTATTAGGATATTATTTGCCATAGCCGCTCATTATGACTATGAGATATGGCAAATGGATGTCAAAACCGCTTTTCTAAATGGATATCTTGAGGAAGATGTCTATATGGATCAGCCTGAAGGTTTTGTCGATCCTAAACATCCTAATAAAGTATGCAAGTTAAAGAAATCTATCTATGGATTGAAACAAGCATCAAGCAGCTGGAATCGTCGTTTTGATGAAGAAGTCAAGAAATTTGGCTTCATCAAAAACGCTGATGAAGCTTGTGTGTATAAGAAGGCCAGTGGGAGCATCATTACCTTTCTAGTATTATATGTCGATGACATTCTTCTATTTGGAAATGATATTCCAACCTTGGAAGGTGTAAAAGCCTGGCTTGGAAGTTGCTTTTCCATTAAGGATCTTGATGAAGCCGCCTATATTTTGGGAATAAGGATCTATAGGGATAGATCAAGGCGCTTAATAGGTTTGAATCAAAGTGCATACATAGATAAAATCTTGAAAAGGTTCAAGATGGAAAACTCTAAGAAAGGTTTAGTACCTATTCAAAGAGGAACTATATTGAGCACTTCTCAATCTCCTAGCTCAAAAGTTGAGCAAGAGAAAATGAATGGAATCCCATATGCATCTGCTATAGGATCCATCATGTATGCTATGATATGCACGAGACCGGACGTGTCATGCGCTTTGAGCATGACAAGTAGATACCAGCAAAATCCAGGAGATAGTCATTGGATGGCTGTTAAGAATATATTGAAATATCTTAGAAATACTAAAGATATGTTCTTAATATATGGATCTGGTGAGGAGGAGCTCGTTGTAAAGGGTTACACGGATGCGAGTTTCCAAACTGATCGAGATGATTCTCGATCACAATCGGGGTACATCTTCATTCTAAATGGAGGAGCTGTTTCTTGGAAAAGCTCGAAGCAAGATGTGGTTGCATTGTCCACTACAGAGTCAGAATACATCGCCGCCTCTTTGGCAGCACAAGAGGCTGCATGGTTGAAGAAATTCATTGCCAATCTAGGGGTTGTTCCTTCCATTCAAGAACCCCTAGAAATCCTTTGTGATAACGAGGGCGCAATTGCTCAAATCAAAGAACCTCGTGCGCATCAAAAGACTAGACACATTGAGCGGAGATTCAACTACATAAGGGATGAAGTTGAAAAGGGAAAGATATGTATTCGCAAAGTTCACACCGATCAAAATATTGCGGACCCACTCACGAAGCTCCTTGAAAGGCCTAAGCATGAAAGTCATACTTGTGCCATGGGACTTCGATATTCTAGTGATTGGATTTGATCTATTTTATGTATTTGGATATCGGAACGTTTGTATTTGTTAACACTTTTATATGAATATTGGTATTATGCATTTAAAGTGTGTTATGTTCCATTTTTTGCATGTTTAAATCCATGAATAAATTAGTTATTCTAAATGTCCGTAGTCGATCATATTTGTGGGAACAAATATGAATGTAAGACTGTTATGAACTTGGATTGGTAGATGTTCAAAAGGTTTTCAATATAGAGCAATGTGTTGCTACCAAGGTTCATAGATATTTGTGGGATACAAATATTGGACTGACCTGCACTCAAGCATTACTACATGGAATCTTTGTGATTGATCATAAGTAATCTTGATTTAAAAGGCGAATATCATTGTGTCCTCAAACCTGAGATACATATTGGGTATTGATATTCACTGAATATTACACTTTGACTTGGTTCTTCGCTCTTCTGAAACATGGCAGTACATAAGGCTAAGCTCAGGTATGATATAAGGTGATTGTGAAAGACGTATGTAGTCGAAATGGGATTTGTCCCTCTTATTCGTTGAGAGTTAGATGTCTAAGGCCTGTTACAAAGTTAAATAAATAGAGAATGATCACTCTATGTCTCTAGGATTTAACATGACATCTGTGACAAAAGGAAAAATGATCGATTCACCTAAATCATTTCAAGTAGAGACTTGAAGGGGATGATGTTATTGAATGGCACTACGTCACACGTATTAGGGGTAGCAAACCGTTGTTAGGCGGTATTTGCTATTTGCGTCAATATTCTATGAATCTTGTGCAAGTGGGAGATTGTTGGAATTTCGGATGCCCAAGACACATATTAAATTGACGTGGCTAGTATGTGATGATCCAAGTCAGGTCATACCCAATAACAAGTTAGACAAACACTTATGATATGTATTTATATGATATGATCTTTAAATAAATATCAATACTTGAAGCATTTAGGAAATGGGTTTCTAAATAAATGCACTTGAGAAATATAAGTAAATTATATGGATAATTTATTTTGAGAAATATGTGAATGTGTTTATTTGGCAAAATAAACACTTATGTGTGTTATGTATAATACATAATATGTTACATAAGGTATATAACATGTTATAATACATTTATATATATTGTATAAAAGGAAAATGCAAGTGGATTTTGAGTTGGTGAGACCCATGTGGTCTCACCTTGTGGCCAGCCAACCCCACCCAAAAATGCACATGCATTTGCTTGTTTTACATAACCCACTAGCTACATTGGAAACACACAATTGTTACATGCATTTGCTATAGTGTTCTCTCAACTCTCAAGTGCAAAAACTCTCTCTTTTTCTTCTCTTGATTTTGGCACAAACAAGGCAAAAGGAGAAAGTTTTTTTTAAGTCTAAATCCTAGCATATTTGGGTGTTTGTTAGAGACTTGGGGTATGCAAGCTTGAGGTACTTCTATCTTGAAGACTTGGCCTTTCTAGGAACATCATCTTCTTCATATCAACCTTCTCATAAGCTTGGAAGAAGGTAGTCTTCTAAACACCCTATGGTTGTTATTTTGATTGTATGACATTCATATACATGGATCCTTATTGTTTGGGGTTTTTCTTTTATATGTTAAAATTTGATTTTAACTACATATAACATAATGAAAGGTTCATTTCTTCCGCTGCGTTTTTCATGTTTATAAGGAAAGTATGACTTTGATAAAACCCAAAAGACCCAACAGTATCAGCAGTTGTTTGAAGAGACAAGTAGTCAGTTTGAGTAAAAAATTGTACCTCTCTAGATGAAATATCTGAATTGATGTTGATTGTTGTCATTTGAAATGATTGAATTACAACTTGAAAAAGAATATTTTTTTTTGTTTTTAAAATTTGAATTTTATAAAAGACTTGAATTAGAAAATGAAACTAGAACGATCTAAATTTAGATCGTTTTAGATATTTGGAAAAAATTCTCTAAGTATTGAAAAATTGAAACTAGAACGATTTAGAATCTTGAAAAAAAAATTTCTAAGTGATGGAGAAGAAAGAAGAAAAAATGAATTGATCTAAAAGAGATCGTTTTGAGGAATTGTAAAGAAAAGTTAGAACGATCTAAATTTAGATCGTTTTAACAATTTTGGGTGAAAAAATTTTCTAAGTATGAAAACTTTGAAAATTTAGGCAGAGTAATACAATGATTTGGAAGATTTTTGAGCAAAACCAATCTCAAGAAGATCAGTTACCCAAGGAAGTGTGTGATTCCCAATCACCACAACTTCAGAATCACGATCCACACAACACACAATTCACACAGAATCACAAAAGCTAGAACGATCTAAATTAGATCGCTTTAACTTCAAAATGGCAAAAAAAACTAGAACGATCTAAAAGAGATCGTTTTAGTTCCTCCAAAAGAGATCGTTTTGTATACTTGCAAATACAAACAGAACAGACAAAATAGTCGGTTTTTGATACAAAATTGGTCAATTCTCACTCAATTTTGAGAATTAGGATTTGATCCAAACATCAAAATGCTCAGAAAATGATCGCGCACAACCCTAGAAACAATTCCATATCTCAAATCAACTTAATTGTGAAAATCAAATTTTGATCAAATTTTCTAAAATTTTGATTTTTAATCAAAACTTTGAATTTGATTCTGAAACTTAACAGGATGTTTTGAAATATGATTTGGAATGTATTTGTGAACAAAACTTGGAAAATTGAATGATAATTGAAGGTAAATTGTTGAAGAACAGAAATGGCAGCAAAAGTTTGCTTTGAACACGAAGAAGAATAATTTGAACAAAAATTCAACGAATCTGTATTGAATTTGTTCTGGATCATCAACAGATTGTTGTTTTGCTCTGATACCACATGTAATATACCAGAAATCGTTCGTGTTCAGGTGCGGAAGTAAGGTGTATAACAATGGTGGATGTGTGTGTGTTAGTGTGTGTATTGAGAGAGAAGATATGTATGTGTGGAAAGCTTGGGATATGTTATTGGCAAGATGTGACAAAAGGTTACAAAAGGTTAAAGCTTGAGGGGTACTTATACTCTTAGTAAAATACATAAGCTCCTCCTCAACCTTATATTAAACATACAAATTAACAATGTAAAGAAATACAACTAAGCACTATTTTGAATTTCTAACATCGTGCCATGGAGACGACTAAATAATAAGTAGATTAGAGAACCCCACGACCAACACCGTTGAAGGCGGCTACGTAGACGGCCAAACAACCTGTCGCCGCTGATGTGAGTGAGGGGACGAATACAGGCCTCAATGAGTTAATAGTAGTGTAGCGGGGACTAGACTTTGACAGTACTCAAGCTCATCATATAACATAGATCACATTGAACATACATCATATATTCCTTATCATAAACATCCTTTCAAAATATCATTTCATAAAAGAAAACAATTTTAATTATCATGCTTTTCACCCCGAAAGTAAAACATATAAAAGAGTTTGAAAGGGGGCTATGACTCACCTTGATATGCCGAGCATTATATCTATTTATCCAAAATGGGTACTTCTCATCTATTACTTCCTTGATCATATATTCCATCATGGTCCTCATCCACATTTCAAAGCCAAGACTATCCCTACGAGAGGACTAATATACATAAGTTCCTATCTTAAGCCATTACCTAGAAATGTCACTTTCATTATGTTGCTATAAATTGTGGGATCCAAGTATATTGCTAACATTCGCATCGTTTTGGTTGTAGAGATTTATGGTGAGAAAGGTTACTTTCATTACATGCGTAGTTATAAGTCGTTAGATTTTCGGTAACTTGGCTTTGTTTGTGGTTTCACTTGATATATTAGGTTATCATATAGAAATGCCATATTAAGTTATGTTATCCTTATTTGTCATTTACTGTGTAACCAATTTTAGCGCGAAATAGCATTTGTGATATCAATATATAGCTTGGTTAACATAATTACTTATGCCTATCTCATTTAATTATCTTTGTTTTATTTTGATTACACTTATCTCATGAAATTCGTTTAAGTGTTATGGGCCATTATCAATTGGGCCAAAATGTGAAGGGTTTTTAAGTGACTTGGGCTTAATATAGTTATTGGGCTTAACCTTATTTAGGTTATGTGCTTAATGGGTTATATTGGTTATTGGACTTTATGGTTTGTTGGGCCAAGTGGGCCTACTGATTTATGGTTCTATGGGTTTAGTATTTGGGCCGGGTTAGCCCATTATGGTCTTTAGTGCACCTTTTAGCCCATTATACAAATGGTTAGTTTCCTTTCAAATTTTTTGTTTTTAATTCATATTTTTATGAAATGTTGGCTACTATTTTGGGGTCAAGCCGAATTATATGGACTTTCATGATTTTTACACAGTGACTTATATGTATCTAGTATTTGTGTGAATTTTTGGTGAATTTTTAGATGATGTTTGGTGTCCTTAAAAATTATCCAAACACAAACTATCCCGAATGGGCACTGCTTGCGACATCAGAAGTTTTATAAAAGTTCTTGATGTTCTGATTGTTAGAAAACTCCCATGATTTTATTTTAAGTTCAAGACACATTGGAATTCCTTTCCACCTAGTATGACCTCCTGGAACCTTATGTATTAGGAGATAAAAATTGTTAAAGTTTATAAAATATTCATACCAAATTACAGTTTTGACCGGTTTCAGTAGAAATATCATATCTTTCGTTTGGTTCAGTATTTTTGAGTAATTCCGGTTGGAGGTTAATCTTAACTAATTTTTTTACAACTTTTATTTTGACCTTTCTTGCTTAATTAACACTATAATTTATCACTTACAAGATTATCACTCTTTTTGTTTTATTTTATCATCAAATTTACAAATTCTTATTATCAATTTCAAATCATCAATCATCATCCAAAGATCCATCTCAAATCCCAAATCAAAATAAACCTAAACTAATGCAAATCTTATCATGCATACACTAAATCCATTATTATCTCTTGCATTCATAATTATTTCTTCTAGATCAATCTTTTAAATATGCATGCATGTGAAGATCTATGTGTTTTTAGTGATAAAAATGAAAGATAAAGATAGTGATAATCAAAAGATTACAAGTTATCAACCTTTGAAGATCAAAACAAGAAGATTAAGAGTATTGTTGGGTCTTGTTCTTGATGGCTGCCCAAGAGTTGTTTGTTGGCTGTAGCAAGCTTGAAAAGAAGGGAATATAAGCTACAAGATGTAAGAAAGGATGATGAACAAACAAAGGAACAAGTTGGGTACCCATTGATGATCAAGAATCAAAAGAAAAGAAGGAGATTGGAGATGTATTGCTCCATTTTCTGCTGCTGTTCGAGCAACCACTTTAGGGGCTGATTTCGGGTGGTTGTTGCCTCCAAATCACCTCCAAGCTTCCACCATACATGACTCAAGATGATAGATGGTCAATAGGACTTATTATTACATTAGATTAGTTAGATTCAAGCTCCATTTTGCCTTGTTTGAACCGAAAAAGATGAAGAAAGTGTGCAGAAAATTAGAGCGAGTTGGAGAGAGTTTTAAGAGCACACTTGATATGTGTGTGTTGGGTTATGTGAGAAAAATCAGAAATTGGTGTTTTCCGAACCTTAATCACGTGAATGGGGGGCAAGAAATGGGTTGGGAGCTCATTCATTGGTCAAGTTAAGTGGTGTGGTGAGTGGTATTGGTTAACCATGGTGGTATGTGTTGGGTTTAAGTCCTAACTAGTGTTTACCTATATGTATAAGCAAATATATATGTATATGTTTGTGTGAGTGTAGGAATAAGTGAGTTAAGAGTATATTGATTGGGGGTTTAAGCATATTTATATATATTTAAAGTTGTAATTCATTTTTATAATTATAAGACTTATTTGAAAGTTGCATTGTTATTATTTGAGTTGTTATGTTATTTGGATTCTTGGATACTTTCTTGTTTAGATTATATACTTGCAAAAATAGTTATCATTTTTCATAAACCTTGAGATTGACTTAGATAATTTTTAGTTATTATGGATGGCATTTCTAAGACAACTAATCATCTATGGGCATTTCATTATACTACAAAGGCAATTATCACCATGCCCTAATGTCTAGAAGGTCAATTTTCTTAATACACCTCTAGGAATAGATACCTAGATAAATATAAGTAAGTAATCCTAATTGTAAATTGAGGGTTGTTACACTATCCTTGTGTGTCAGCAACGTTAGGGGTTGTGCGATCTTTGAGAAGTTTTCGATGAATCGTCGGTAGTAGCCAGCTAATCCAAGGAACTTTCTGATCTCTGTTGGTGTCTACGGCCTTCTCCAATGCTCCACTGCTTCTATCTTGTTGGGATCAACCTTTATTCCATCCTTATTAACTTCATGACCCAAAAACTTCACCTCTTCCAACCAAAATTCACATTTTGAAAACTTTCCGTACAACTTTTCAAATCTTAGAAGCTCTAACGCTTGCCTCAAATGTACTTCGTGCTCTTTCTTGGTCTTTGAGTAGACGAGGATGTCATCGATGAATACAATAATAAACTGATCTAAATAAGGCTTACATACACGGTTCATGAGATCTATGAAAACAGCAGGCGCGTTCGTCAATCCAAAGGGCATCACTAAAAACTCGAAGTGCCCATATCTCGTTCTAAAAGCTGTCTTTGGAATGTCCTCTTCACGTACTCTCAGCTGATGGTAACCCGAACGAAGATCAATCTTCGAGAAGTACTTAGCGCCTTGCAACTGATCGAATAGCTCGTCAATGCGCGGTAATGGATATCGATTCCTGATCGTTAGCTTGTTCAACTCGCGATAATCAATGCACATGTGAAAGGACCCATCCTTCTTTTTAACAAATAATATCGGTGCGCCCCAAGGTGAAGAACTCGGTCAGATGAATCCTTTATCTTGTAATTATTGCAATTGTGTCGCTAGTTCTTGCATTTTGGAAGGAGCCAAACGGTACGGTGACTTAGCTACTGGCATAGCGTTAGGTATAAGATCAATGCGAAACTCGACTTGTCTAGGTGGGGGCAATCCACCACATCATCTGGAAAAACATCAGAGAAATCACGCACGATAGGAATATCAGCTAGCTTGACTACTTTTTCGGTAACACTCATAAGATGTCGGTCGATGGTTTCAGTTCGCTCACCATGAATCTCTAGTACATGCCCATCACTCATAGGTATTATAAGAATTTTTGCGTGACAAACAATAGATGCATCAACACGGGACAACCAATCCATCCCAACGATAACGTCAAAGCTACCCATTCCAAACGGAATCAAGTCAATGTAAAACGAATAGCCCTCAAGAGTAAGAATACATTTCGAATGGTGGTAGGTCCAGCAATTACCACTTGCACACGTACATGTGGTTCTAACCCAACAATATACTTCTCTATCCATTTTGGCTCAGGATCCACCAGGTGGGCAATCAATCTAGATAGCTCAGAGAATCTACTAGTGTAGCCAGCATGGTCTGCTCCAACCATCGTAAGCTGAAGGAACTCAGTCTGCAATTTCTATAACTCGTGGACAGGGCAAAACTCTGCTTGCATCAGATCGTTGAATTCTTTCCAAGGCATAGCCAAGGCTACATCTCTTCCTCCTCTAACGCGTATCTCATTGTTCCACCATGACAAAGCATCAGACACAAAATATCCAGCAAGATAAGTAACTCTCTAATCATAAGTGCAGTGACTCATAGCAATTACAGCCTTCATCTTTTCCATCCACTGGAGATAAGCAGTTGCCCCACCCTTCCCATCAAAATCAATAGCCTTGCAGTTGAGGAAATCTTTGTAGTTACATCCTTAGCGGTATCTCGTATTGCCATTCTCCCTAACAATCGCTTCACGCTCAGCAACAACAATGACCTCATCTCTGACTCGCTCTGCCTCTTAAACCACCGCTTCTCATCTTTCCACTTCAGCTTCATTTCTGGCTTGTTGTCCTCCATTTCCAATGTTAACTCCCAGTACGGCTACGACTTGAGCCGCAAGAGTCGGCAATAGTGCCGTAAGCTACTTAGCTAGGGTTCCATTCATTTCTTGAACCTCCACATGTTCTCCACGACCACCTCGGCCACCACGGCCGCCACGACCACCTCTACCACCACGGCCACCACCTCGGCTACCTTGGCCTTCTTGAGTTTCGGTGTTAGCATTTGCTCTAGTTCGTACTATTTTTCCTATATTAGGAAAAGAAGTTATTGGCATTAGATCAAGGAAATAGTCATTCGTGAGATCATTTACGCACTCTCAAACACACGCGTGTTAGCTTTTTACAATTCTAGACATTTATGCATTCATAACTTCACGCAAGCTCAAGAATTTAAGTACCCCAATTTCATGTTAAACAATATCATCAAGGTAATATCACAATTAAACATTCATTAATCACAACTAACGGACAAGTCGAATCTGACCTCTACATCCAACCCACCATTCATGTATGTGGCTAACCCTCCACACCCCTAGTACATATAATGCAAGTTCGGATCACGGTACTGGTATGCTCTCTAGGTATTGGCAAGGTATGTATACAGGGTGCATACCCTCACTGCGGCATAGTGAAGATCCACGTCACATTTTCTTCTTTAAGTGACTGCGGCGCAGTGGGCTGTGATGTCCCTCACTGCGGCGCAGTCCAAATCCACGGTCTCATTTGTCCATTATGTGACTGCGGCGCAGTGGGTTCATGCTTCCCCCACTGCGGCGCAGTCCAAACCTGCTGATCAAAATCAAAACAACCTTTTTACTTGTGAACTTGCTCCAACTTTCTATCTTCTCAACCTTAAACAACTCTCGAACTCACAAATCAACTTCTTGGCCTCAGAAATCATCTGAAAATGTGTCAAATGATCACGTAACCTGTTTAGCGCCTGAAAACACTAACAAACACCATAAACGCGCCAAATGCACATAAAATCAACTTAAAACACTTAATAAAATGGCCAATAACGATGTGGGCGATAGGTATAAATTGGTCACATCACACGAGCAGGGTACTCTTATTATTAATACCATGAAATCAATACTTGCTAATTAATATAGTCTTATAGTTGGTTGGTGAAATAATTTATATGTTTTAATTGATACAATTCTTATAATGGACCAAAATAATGATGCGTCAAAAGACGAAAACAATATTACTTAGACGGATAAAGTTGTTATTACTATATGTGCTTTCTCAAATACCTTGAAAAGAATGATAGAGCTACCCAATTTAAATGGACATAACTTCAACCATATTTTGAAAATATATTTAAGCATAAGTTTCAGAGTGACAAAACATTAAAGAACAAGTGTCTCTCTCCAGCCTACCAAACAACAAAAATGAATTCATTTTCATTTTTTAGGTTTCAACTCTCCTTACCAAACATACCCTTATAATGTTGGCATCACTCCCTCACCAAACTTTGACCTCTCACTTTCAACATTTTTAGCTAACGGTTTGATTCGGTTAAGTAGAAACTTTAAACTGTTTTTTTTGGGTTCTGTTTGCATCGGTTAGCTTGAAATTTGAACCGTTAATTTTGGTTACCCGTAAATCAGTTACCCAAAAAGCCAATTGTTGTTCGGTTTTCAGTTAACCATTTATTAAAGTCGTGCTAATATAAAGTTCAAGTTTTTTGTTATAATTGTCAATTTTCATTATATATATACTAAAAACCTATGTAAATATACAAGTACTTTATGCGTGGAATGTACAAGCTTTTAAAGCACAAACTAATTTAAACCAAATTCTGTATTAACCCCCTAAAATTTTATTTTTTTAACTTTTACCTCACATCAAAGTTTTCCCTTTCATTTTCGTGACACTAAACTTTTAAATTCTCATGTTTTCATGAAACAACTTCCACACAGTTACGTTTTTACTTTTTATTATTTTCATTTGTTATTTTATACATATAGCGTTTTCATTATAAAATAACTTTTATCATCATTACGTCTTACGTTCAAGTTATATTTAAAACATTAATATAGTTATTGTTCATGTTTTTATGCATCTTAATATTCTCTACATTATTTTTATTGTATTCCTACATGTTTAGTTGTTTTTTAATGAAAGTTTTCATCTTTTAACTTATATCCCACATCAAAATTTTTGTTATTATTTTTATTGACACTAAACTTTTGGGTTATAAGGTTTTCATCATACAATTTGTACACAATTATGGTTTTACTTGTAAAGATTTAGCTTTTGATTATTTTCTTTTGTATTTATACATATATATAACGTTTTTAATATATAATAAATTTCATCATGTTTACATCTTACATTCATGAAACATTTAAAAGCATTAATATAGTTATTATTTGTGTTCTTATACGACTTATTATTCCTTTACAATATTCTTAATGTTATTTGAAACGACACAACTAGACTCGACCGAAAAATAAAAATAAAAATTTTTTGGGTTCACACGGGGCTACTTTGGGTTCTAGCCACAAACCGTTTTACCGCAATTAGCTAATTTTACCAATTTCCAAATTCAACTTTAATCTTCAAAGCACATAATCTTGTCTCCACTTCCGAGACAACCTAAAAAAAAAGGTAACAACTAAAAGAATAAGACAAAGCTTAGTGAATACCATTGCATACGCTTATACACACGAAGGAGGGCAAAAACACAAAGGACTATCACATGTAGCCAATGGCATCGTCATACCATCACTTGCATACTTACCTTTGCGCAAACGAAACATACATGGATCCATATACGCTAAAAATATACTCAAGAGGTTCTTAGGCCTCAAATGTTCTTAGGCCTTATCTCAACACAACAAGAGGTTCTTAGGCCTCATCTCAAATCAACTATGGGATTCTAACGCCGAATTAGGCCCTAACGCCGAATCGATTACCACACACAGTATCCACCTTTATATGGTAATCGACCCATCGTACATATAATCGTATACAAGAGTACTCACCTCCTTCGCGACAACCAAATCCAAGATGACTATCTAACAATCATATTGCTTAATTTCCACCTAGCAATAATTCACAACTTACACATATAAGGTCATCAAGCTCAATTACTTCATATATAAGGCTAACAAGCCATACATTACTATCTTTACGAGTATTTCAATGTCCGACCCAACTTTTACATAACTCACATGGACATTCGGTTATTTAATACCAAAATTACAAAAGTCATCATTTTCTCAATTCAACCAAATATTGCCATATCAAAATTCCAAGACTAAACATGCTAATGCCATTTCATTATCACATCAATATGTCTATTGTAACATCCTAAACTTTTCTATCTTTGACTTCGACTTTGACCGGTAGTTGATTTTGACGGCGTTAGTTGCTTAAGTGCTTAGGTAATTAACTATTAAAGCTTGGATAATAAAGGTGATGCTTTAATTAGTTATTAAAGATCATAATATGTTATTTTAGTTGCCGGTTAAATATTAGAGTGCTTGCTCGGTCGTTTGAGTTCCAGGTTCGTTAGTTTGAGCCTTAACGGTCGTTAGATTTAAGTTAGGGGCACTTTGGTAATTGTGAAAGGGGGTGGACAGTTTTGAGGGGGATTAGGCAGCCCTAATCCCTAAATTTTATCAGAACTAAGTGTGTGTAATTGAAGGTGTGCCTCCCTTTGCCTTCCTTGCTCAATTCCTTTGATTTCGAGTCGATTCGAAGCGATCTAGGGCTTGATTTCAATTCCATAATCATCCATAAAGGTAATAATTGAAATCCTTACTAATTGTTGATCATCTTAAACTATTCAATTCGTTCAAACTGGATCTTGATCAATTGAATACGGTTTGTTGTTAGAATCAATGATTTCGGGTCGATTTTTTATCGTTTGGTGCTAGAATTCAACCCTCTGATCATCCATTAAGGTATTGATCGAAATACATGTTCAATATAATTCAATTTCATTCTATTAATTCGTTCATACCTGGGTTGTTTGATTGTTGGTTGATTTAATACGTTTTATTGGTAGAATCGGTGTTTTCGGGTCTACCGGTGACCGTTATTGCAATCCTTTGGTGTGGTTTGGATTCCTCCAGGTAAGGACATGTTCTTGATGATGGTTCTATGATTCAATAGAGTTCTTTTATGTATCACATCTGATCTTGATCATGGAAGGGTGTTTGTTGATTGAATTTGCTCGTTTTCGTCGATTCAATGACCTAAAATGTTAATTTTTGTCTTGCAAATCAATCAAGGAGTAGTTGGTGTTTTAATTTCATCAATATACCCTTAATCTACTGTATTTTAGGGTTAAAAAGTCGTGGTGGTGGTTTGGGGTTGTTTGGTAATCGTTTGAGTGATGCTTGGAATAACAAACGGGTTTTTGGCTGTTTCTCGGTAGGTGTGGAGCACCAGGTGATGGGGTGCGGCGCACTTAGTGTTTTCGAGCCGAGGTGCTGCAAGAAGGTGCGACACACCTCTAGTTGCCAAGCCAAAGTGCTGCAGTGGTGCGGCGCACCCGGATTTTAGGTGTGACACACCTTGTGTTGATTTGCACATTTGGGTTTGTTTGATGCTCATTTCAATTGTGTTTTCATTCTAGGTTTTCGAGAACACATTCCAAGTATATTAAACGGTTTTTTATTGGTTATGAAGCATTGAGAGGTAAGATAACTACCTTTCGACACGAGGAACACAACAAGAACTTAGTTTTCATAATTAATGATGGTTAAAGCCTTTTTCATACGCTTGTTAAGTTATGGGAATTTCGGGAGGGCTTATGGTTGGTTTGATGCATGCTATGCCTTAGTTAACTTATTTATTAATGTAATGCATGCTTTACCTTGTGATGATTGACATGATTGACTCGATTGTTTACGTTGATATATTGTTATGATTTGCATGGTTGATTGAGATTGTCATTGCATGCTTGATATATATTTGATTGGCCTATACATGTAGTACACTAGACTCTTGTAGGACTGCCATGACTCACGGTTGTACGATAGGGGTCCTAAAATGATGAGATTGAAATGATTGATAAAACTATGCGGTTGAAACGGTTGATAAATCCTTAAGGTAAATACGGTTGATAAACTCGAGTATAAACTTACGGTAGAAAAGTGTTAAGCTTAATCCAAGCTAGTCTCGGGAGGGGCTGGTGTGCCACAATTGGTCAGACGGGGTAGTCATGATGCCTATTACAACATGGTCACGGTTGCTTGAGTTTGTCGGGTGGTTAGGACCGATCACCATGCTTTGCTAAACGGCTTGCTCCTGGATTTGCCTATGCCTATCCTTAACAACGTCGATGGACCCCGAAAGGACTGCCCATCATGTCGGGTGCAAGGTTCCTTGAAAGGTCGAATGACCGCCTATGCACAACCGAGATTTATTTAGTTGTGACATTAGTTACTACTTAACGATTGAAAATGGCATAACCTAATGTTGATGATTGAGATTGAAATTAAGATTCATATTGATGATTGATGAGATGAATGAGGTTGCTAGGCACATGTAGGAATGATATCATCCTATTGTGTTATTCGATTGATATGTGATGATGATTATTATATGCTTGACATGTGATGACGGTTGTTATATGCTTGACATGCGTATGATATCTATAAGATTGATTTAATTGGCAACCTTTTTATTCAACTTGTGATTATCTTACTCGGCTTTTTAAGCTGACACCTGTTTTATTGAAAATGTTGTTTCTCCTCAGGTTAATCATTGAAGCTTGTATAGAGTGAGGCATGGGTAGATGGTTGCTATGACGAACACTTATTGTTGCCATTGGTTTGCCTCATTACTTAGACGTGTATTTATTATGTCGATTGAGATTTTATTGTCATTAGGGTGTTTATGGATTTCTTGAATTGTTGTTGTGATGCAATAAGTAACACCAAAACTATGATTGATATTTCTGTTAGGAAATGATGAAATTTTAAAAGGGACCTTTCCGTATTAAATGATTGTTTTATTTTTAAAATTTTGAAATCCATATTTTTATAATGTTGGGTGTTACAAGTTGGTATCAGAGCGATGGTTATGTGAACCATATTCTATGAGGCATAGGATTGGACTTAAACCTTGAGATAGATTGCTTTTAAGACAGGTTGGGTTTAGTGAGAGTGTAGGAATAATGCCTTTTATACATGTTACTTGTTGCTTGTATATTTTGTCAATAGGTTTTTTATTCTTTCATGTCTTGCTACATCTGTAGCCGAATTCTCTGGTTTATTGATAAAAGATTCCTTCTAAGGTATTGTATTATTTTCTTTACGGTAAGTTTGAAAAATGTTGTATATTGAGGATGATATATTGAATTTCGATCTCACTTTAGGAGTAATGGAAGTGGTGAATGAACATGGAAGTTGGTGGTGTGATTTATGGTCAATGCTGTCAAGCTCACTAGGCTAGACAAGGACCTTGGTAGCGATGAGTTGTAAGGATGGTGAAGTTGGGTTTTTGGGTGAATACCCAAAAGAGGAATGTATAGTTGGTGGCATACAAGTGAGGTAGTGAACACACGTGTGGAGGGATACATTTATAATTATGGTCCGGAACGTAATTGTAAATGTATCACGATACAAGCATGTTTATGTGGGCATACTTGTGTTAACCAAGGTGGGATGTATAAGAGACGTTGGGATTGTTGTGTACTATTATGGGTTGCATGTGTCTAATCGGTTAACTGATGTTTAATGTGTATGTATGATGTGTTTTTCATTGAGTTAACTGAAGTTATTTGTGAATTATGTGGGTGGTATGACTATTTCCTTGTAACATGGGGTAACTCTCGGTTCCTCAGGTGAAAGGGTCCTTTGTGTGCACAACGTTGACCTAGCTGGTGATTGGTTTGTGCTAAGGTTTGTCATTAAAGGTAATGATTTTCAGTCTTTTTCATATAAAGGGAGATAGAAGTCATTCGCGATGAGTACCTTATGTGACACTTTCCCGAATAGGTGGAGTTAATGCTAAATGTTGAAATTGATGATGGTCATTTGTCATTTGTCTTAACGTGCTTGTTCTATTAAAATGGGGGCAGGACTTTCCCCATCCACTTATTGCCCATTTCGCTTGCTGGGTTTGATGTTGTCGTTGGTATGGATTGATTGGGAAAGAATAATTCTGCATCCTTTGTGCTAAAAAGGATTGCCTATACCAGTAAAGAGGGGGAGGCGGTCTTAATTTATGATGATAAAATTCAGGGAGTCTCAAAATCATTAATTTGATGACGACTCTCAAATTTCAGACGAAAACTCTTTTTCTTACTTATGTGATCGATACACGTATGGCTACGCTTTCTGTTTCCAATGTTGATATTGTTGCTGAATTTTCTGATGTGTTTCCTGATGATCTTCATGGTCTTCCTCTTGATGGTGAGGTTGAATATCACATTGACCGTGTGCTTGGTGCAACCCAGTTGCAAAGGCTCCTTACCGGTTTTCTTTTACATAAATGAAGGAGTTAATGCCTCAGCTGCAAGAGTTGTTGGATAAAGGTTTCATGTTTCTGAGTTCCTCGCTTTGGGGAGCTCCAGTCTATTTGTCGTAAAAAAGTTGGATCGATGAGGATGTGCATTGACTACTGAGAGCTGGACAAGATAATGGTAAATAATAAGTATCTTTTTCCACATATGAATGACTTGTTTGAAAATTTTCATGGGGCTTCTTACCTTTCCAAGATTGACTTACGTTCTGGTTATCAGTAGTTGAAAGTTGAAAAGGTAAGTGTGGCTAAAATTAATTTATGTACTCGTTCTGGGCATTATGGATTCCTTGTGATGCCTTTTGGTTGACTAATGCTCCGACCGCATTTATGGATTCGATGAACCAAGTCTGTTAGCCTTTCTTGATCATTTCGTTAAAGTATTCATCGATGATATTCTTATTTATATTAAGTTTGAAGATGAGCATTATGTTCATTTGCGAGTTATTCTTGAAGTTCTTAGGGAGAAGAAGCTTTATGCTAAATCCTCCAGATACGAATTTCAACTTCGGAATGTTCATCTTTGGGCATGTAACTTCCAAAGGTGGTATTAAGGTCGACCATTTAAAGATTGAAGTTGTGATGAATTTGGGGCAGCCTAAGTCTCCTATTGATATTAAAAGTTTTCTAGGTTTAGCTGGTCATACTAGGAACTTCCTTTAGAATTTTCCTTGTGACGTTAAACCTATGATTGAGCCGACGAAGAAAAAGGGGAAGTTTAGTGGACTAAATCACGTGGGTAGTTCTTTTAGATGTTGAAGTAGTTTGTGCTCATTTGATCTGATCATACTTGATTTCTATTTTGGTTAGGGTTTCATGTTTTTTTTTAGGGTTTCTTCTTAAGCTTAAAACGAAACCAGTTTTCTCTCCCCTAAAGGCGATTTCAAACACCTTTTCTTCATCGTTTTTTTCTGCCCTAAATTCGTGTTTCTCTTGCTGATAATGGAGTCGTTTGTGCTCATTTGATCTGATCATACTTGATTTCTATTTTGGTTAGGGTTTCATGTTTTTTTTAGGGTTTCTTCTTCTTTTGTTTCGAATTTGTCCTAAACCATAATATTGTTATTTCTTTTCTCCTGATCTTTTACCTTGTCTGTAATCGCGGCTACATTGTGTAGTTTAGCTAGATTAGCTCGGACTTGTTAAAGGGTTAAGGTGATTGATTTACATATTAGGGTTTTATTAGGGTTAGGGTTTTGTGTCTCTTGTTGCTGCTGTTCGTTGTTAATTAGGTTTCTTGCTGCATGGTTGTTTTTTGTTTATGAAGAGAGATTGTGAATTTAATATAAAAGAGATTGAAGAGCGAATTAATCAATTAAAAACAGGTGGTGGTTCCAATCGATCATCTGTTGAGGAGATGTCGGGAAAAAAGAAGAAGAAAGGAGGGAATGGTAATACTAGCCCTAGGAAAGTGATTGAGGAAAAGACACCATGTGGGAGTACTGCCCAAAAAACTCCTGGTGGTAAACCATGTGAATCGACTGGTAACACAACAAATGAAGAAGAGAAGCTTCATAGGTATTTGAATCTTGATGGTAAGGAAAATATGGGTGAATATTCTTTTGCTCCGCAACAACCCGATTCAAGTGCTGAAGATCCTTCGAATAGGCCACAATCTCCTAAAAAGGTTGATAATTCAGGAGATAAGACATCATTGGGTGGTGGGGCTGCTCCCACAATGGAAACTGATTACAGGAAGAGTGATGGCTTAACTAAACCTGTTGTACAGGAAGAAACAAAGAAGGAAGAACATAATATGCAACCACCATTGGAGGGTGCTCATAATGACGATAAGAAGAATGGTAAGGCTGTGCATGAAACTGGGGCAGCGAATGAAGTGAATATAACCAGCTCTTATGCTGCCAAACTGAAGGATGGCTCCATTAAAGCAGTGGTAAACTTCAGAAAAATTGAAAATATGGTAGAAAAAGAAGGTGTTGATGTTGTACTACCAAGGGAATCTGTCCGACAAGTGCAAGATAAGTTTGCGAATACTTTGTTTGGGTACTTCCTTGGTGATAGAATTGCGTATCCGGTGGTTGATTACTTTGTTAAGATGAATTGGAAGAAGTTTGGTTTGCAAAAAGTAATGATGAATGCTAATGGTTTCTTTTTCTTCAAATTTGCGGACAAAAATGGTATGCAAACTACACTTGAAGAAGGACCGTGGACAATTCGAGGTATGCCATTGTTTTTAAAGGTTTGGTCCCCCAATGTAAAGTTACAAAAAGAAGAAATAAAAAAGGTGGCTGTATGGATTAAAATCCATAATGTCCCGATTGCAGCTTACTCAGATGATGGCTTAAGTATGCTTGCCTCTAGGCTAGGCAACCCGAAACAACTTGATTCTTATACTAGTGCCATGTGTACTGAATCGTGGGGGCGTAGTAGTTATGCAAGAGCACTAATAGAAATTTCGGCAAATTCTGAATTTAAGGATGAGCTATCGATTGAAATTCCTGATATGGATGGTGATGGCTATACAAAGGAAATCATGAAAGTAGAGTATGAATGGAAACCTCCTAGATGCTCTTTATGTTGTGTTTATGGACATATGACTGATCACTATGAAAAAGCTGTTAAAAGGCAACCTAAAACAGGAAAGGAGGTGGACAGTGATAGATTCCAGCTAGTTGGCAAAAAGAAAGGTGCAAAGAAAGGATTTTCGGTCCAAAAACAGCAACCTCATTTTGTATATCAACCTGTGGTGAAACCGAAAACAAATTCTGATCAAGCAAGCACCTCAAAAGGGCCGGTTCCCACCAAAAATACATATGATGTGTTGAATGATTACGGAGATGGTTGTAACGAACCGATTATAGTTGAAACTACAGAAGAGGAAAGGAAGGATTTGGAGAAGCTAAAGAAGCTGAAAGAACAATTTGATGTTGACTCGGATGATGAGGAAGATGAGATAATACTTGAGGATGTACCATCGAAGCCAGTTAGTGTTGAAATAACAACCACGGAGGGGGCAAGCATTCCCGTTCCAAGCGTGGTTAATGGGTAGTATAGCATCCTGGAACATAAGGGGTTTGAACCGACCCCTGAAACAAAAGGAGGTTCGGCATGTGATCCATGATAATTATTTAAATATATGTGCTATTATGGAGTCTCATGTAGATGCAAGTCGTTTGGTTGATATTTGTAAGAAGATTTGTAGAACATGGAGTTGGACGTCAAATGGTAGTGTTTGTTTGAAGGGAACACGTATCATTTTAGGTTGGAATACGGATGTGGTAGACCTTATGGTGCTTTCTCAATCGGATCAGGTAATGCATGCACAAGTTATTTTCAAACAGGAACAAAAAGTTTTATTTTGCTCATTTATTTATGCACATAACTACTATAAAGAGAGAAGAGCATTATGGGCTGATTTGTGTAAGCATGAGATCTTTGTTCGTGACAAACCATGGGTTATTATGGGTGACTTTAACTCGTCTCTGAACTTGGAGGATAGCTCGTCGGGTTCATCAAACATTACCACTGGTATGCAGGATTTCAAAGAATGTATTGAAGAGATTGAAGTTATGGATATTAACAGTTCTGGTGTGCATTATACATGGAGTCAGAAACCTAAATGCGGGTCTAGACTTCTTAAGAAGATTGACCGTGTTATGGGCAACATGAAACTTATTGATGATTTCCCGACTGCGTGTGCATTGTTTCAGCCATATAGAATATCGGATCATTCTCCGTGTGTGTTAAAATTGCCTTCTATTTCAAGAACAAAGCCAAAACCGTTTAAATTTCCAAATTTTCTCATTCATAAGAAAGGTTTTCTTAAAGCGGTGAAAAAGGAATGGGAGACTGAAAGGGCAGGACATTTTATGTTTCGGGTTACGCAAAAATTAAAAACAATTAAAAGACCCATGCGTAAAATGCTTCAAGACATGGGAAATTTGCATGCTCATGTTGATGTGTTACGTGCAAAACTTGATGCGGCTCAAATTTCTATTGACCATGATCCTTCTGACCCGCACTTACGTGAACATGAAACTGTTTGCCTCAAAGATTTTCACCAAGCTCAGTTAGATGAAGAAAGTTTCCTAAAATAGAAGGCGAAAATTGAATGGTTAGAGGCTGGGGATGCAAATTCGGCCTTCTTTCATAGATCCTTAAAATGTAAAAATCATAGAAGCAGAATTGAGGTCATAAAGGATATGAATGGAGATCTTCATGAGGGTGGAGATGCTCCTTTGGCATTAGTTAATCATTACATAAATTTCCTTGGCATGGAGGATAGAAATTCACTTGGTGTCACTTATGATTTCCTCCAAAGAACATTGAGCCATAATCGTGCAAACTTTATGGTGAGATCTATCTCGGATGATGAAATTCGCACAGCCATGTTTGATAATGGAGAAGACAAAGCACCAGGACTGGATGGTTACACGTCAGCATTTTTCAAAGGTGCTTGGGGCGTGATTGGATCAGAGATATGCTTGGCGGTTCATGAGTTCTTTAGAAATGGAAAGATGCTTCAGCAAGTAAACCATACCATTATCGCATTGATCCCTAAGGTGACTAGCCCTGCTTTTATTAATGACTATCGTCCTATTTCATGTTGCAATACTATTTATAAGTGCATCAGCAAGATTATTACAAATAGGATAAAAGAAGGACTACATGAGTTGGTAAGTGTTAATCAGTCGGCATTTATCCCGGGGCGTCGAATTTCAGATAATATTTTGTTGACACAGGAGCTTATGCATAATTATCATAGAAACACGGGTCCTCCAAGATGTGCTTTTAAGATAGATATCCAGAAGGCGTATGACACTGTTGATTGGAATTTCTTACGTGCAACTTTGATTGGTTTTGGCTTTCACCCAAAAATGATCAGATGGGTTATGACTTGTGTCACTACCACTTCGTTCTCGTTATCTATAAATGGTAATCTGCATGGTTTTTTCAAAGGCAAAAAAGGTTTAAGACAAGGTGACCCTATGTCCCCTTACTTGTTCACTTTGGTTATGGAGGTTTTAACACTTATGCTGGACAAGAATGTATCGGTGGCATCTCAATTCAGGTTCCATAATAAGTGTGATGAGCAGCGTATCATCAATTTATGTTTTGCAGATGATCTGTTTATCTTCTCAAGAGGGGACATGCAGTCAACCAAGGTAATTATGGAGTCTTTAAATGAGTTTAGCAGTATGTCGGGTTTGAAGCCTAGTTTACCTAAGAGTACTGCTTATTTTTGCAATATGCCTAACCATTTGAAGCACTCTATTTTGAATATTATGCCTTTCGAAGAAGGAAGTTTGCCGGTTAAATACCTTGGAGTCCCACTTGTATCATCTCGGCTGGTATATAATGACTGTAAGGTATTGGTTGAACGCATGGAAAAAAGGATAACAGATTGGAGAAATAAGGTGTTGTCATTTGCAGGTAGAATTCAACTTATTAGATCTGTTCTATCCTTGTTGTATATTTATTGGGCATCTGTATTTATCCTCCCTCAGCGTATCATTGATGAACTTGAAAGGAAAATGCGAGATTTTCTTTGGAATCAGGGTGATAATATTCGAGGAAAAGCAAAAGTGGCTTGGGATGTTATATGTCGACCGAAAAATGAGGGTGGATTAGGAATAAGGCGAAGCCATGAGGTCAATAAAGCTCTGATGACCACTCACATTTGGAGTCTTTTGGATCGAAGGGAGTCATTTTGAGTGCAGTGGATTCATTCATACAGACTTGCTAATCGCAGCTTTTGGGATGTCCCTGTGCCCAATAACTACAGCTGGGGATGGCGAAAACTATTGCAACTTCGTGATCAGGTACGTCCTCATATTTGGACCAAAATTGGCAATGGTATGAATACAATGGTTTGGTTTGATATGTGGAATGAAAACTGCCCGATTCGGAATATAGTCTCTAATAGAGATATCATGAGGGCGAGTTTTTCAACCAAGACATCATCAACTCTTTGAAGTTATACCAAGACATCGCCTCTGCCGCTAATCTACCTCTGATTCGGCACTGAGTGTTCCACCAAGACAAAGCATCTTTAGTGAAAGAGTTCGCCACATACTTGACCCTCTGTTCAGAAGTGCATTCACTAATACCAATCACAGCTTCCATCTTCTCTAACCATTGAATAAACTTAACTGCCCACCTCTACCATCATACTCTTGCACACCACAATCCTTAAAGTTTTTGTGAGTACAAGTCTTGACGCCACTCCTAGGCCCCCTTGGTACATTTCCAAGTCGATTTCCTTGTTCAACGTCTTCATAATATTCCCCATCCTGCTCATCTTTTGCGTCCTCATACTGAGCATCATCATAATGAGCATCATCATACTGAGCATCTTCATTCTCTGCATTTTGTGCATTTTGAGCATTTTATGCGAGTATAGTATTAACCACTTGAGTGATCATGGCAATCATGGCTGGGTCTGGTTGCATTCCAGTTTTCTCATTAGTAGTTTCATTTTCAGCTTCACCACGACCGCGTCCACGACCACTACCTCGGCCGCCACCGCGGCCTGCACCACGACCAACTCCACGACCAGTACCTCGCCCTTCAGCTTGTTCATTTCCACGACCTGCACCGCGGCCGACACCTTGAACTACTTCAGGCCTAGTGCCACGACCAATACCACGGCCTCGTCCAGTTCCTCGGCCAACACCACGACCCTGGCCAGAGTCTTCATTTTCACCACGGCCTCTTCCATGACCGCCGCTAGTCCCAGCACTAGATCTTGTTCTTGCCATTATCCTATAATCATGTGTCATTAGTCGGGGAGGATACGCTCGACGATGTTAACATCACAAAACACTCTCAGTAGGCTCTCTCGTCTTATGGTCTAGGGAATGCTATCTAGAACCTAACTATTCATGCAGTTCATGTTAATGCAATACATATATATATATATATAATCCTAAATCGCAGTTAAAACGTGGTCCGAATCTAACACCTACATCCGTTGCACTAGTGGTGTATGTATACAGGGTGTACCAGCGGCTAACCCTCCACACCCCTAGTAAATCTAATGCAAGGTCGGATCACGGTACTAGTATGCTCTCTAGGTATTGGCTCGGTATGTATACAGGGTGTACCAGCGGCTAACCCTCCACCTAACCAACACCCATTAAACATCCCAGGGTAGCTACCACACTCTCACTACAAGTGCAATCACTGATGTCAATAACTGTCGCAAGGCATGGCGATAATCATAGAATAGTTGATCAGGCTTTTCTATGATTATCGTTATGCGATACTAGTTAGCGCCATCACTTCATCTTGCTCTAATACACATAAGTAATCACAATAGCACCAGAAGTACACAGTCACCGGATAATAATCATAGTCAAAATAGCACAGGGATAATAAGTCTAAACAGAATATGAACTCAAAATATAAGCGACGTTAGCACGTCTAGAATGCATCTATGATTCCTATCGTAAATGCTATACGGGGTTCTTAGGTTATAGTCTAGGCTTTTCCACCTAATTCTCTACAACCACGTCTCTTATACCATTCTGTAACACCCCACCGTTGGCGGAAACATGAGGTGTCATGAAAAGCATAGCACGACATGGAATTACATAGATACTGCTAAATGAAATAGAATATATTAAATATATTCCCAAAAACATGAGTTCAAAGTCATAACAGTGCTAAAATAGCTTATTACAGACAAGTCCATAGAGAAATAATCCAAGGCATGTAGCCTTAAAGTCTGACGATAAATAAGGAGCACTAATCTCCGAAGTCCAGCCTAGCATTGCAGTCTCTATCCCTGATTAGCCTGAGCACCTGAAAAGTATACTAAAACGTGTCAACACAAAGGTTGGTGAGTTCGTAGGTTTTATGTCAAAAGTCTAGTCAAAGAAATAAGTCTTTTGTTCATTATTTTAAGTCTAAACCAGTAATAGTTCAATATATAACGAGCAGAGTTACGCCATAATAAGTCCAAAAGTCTCAATGTCTCAAAGTCTGGTCTTACGGTACCTGCCTTAGTCCAAAGTCTCAAGTCTCAACACACACAATAAGTACGTCCAAAGCACAACAAACAAACACATATTCACACACATACAACAAGATCAAAGCACGTCAAATGGCACAAGTAACTCTATACGCACAGGCTCAATATTGAACATAAAATAGAAATCGACAAAACTGTTTGAAAATAAGTATACTTTCCACCCCAAAACTTGTAAAAGAGGGGCTACGAAACTCACCTGAAAAGTGTTGTGATAGTTTAACGAACGAGCATGACAAGCACAATCAAAGTCCACGATAATCAACACCTATCAATAATACATGACAAGTCACAGTGAAAGTCTTTGGTATTAAGTCTTAGCCTATTAGAAATGCCTTTCGGTCCATATGTCTTTATTTAACTTTTAAAACGACGTTTATCAAAAGTGACGAGACTCGTATTAACCGAGAAGAAGTCTGGCTTTGACACCAATGTCCTTTAAGTTCAAAATACATTATTTTATCAATAAAACCTAATTTGAAATCATTTTATAGCCCAAAAATAAGTTTCACTCGAACTTAACCAAAACTAGACGAAACCGGAGGTTTTAACCGAAAAGTTTGCGAAACCGAAACGAATAGAGGTTGAGCTCAACCTAGTGGTTGAACTTGACCATGTACAGCCAAAAATGTCATTTTAGAACCATTTAATCGTAAGTTAGTCAATTGGACCAAAACTACATCTTTTGAGAAAACTAGTCAAGTTTAAGAACCGATTAAGCGCGTACGGACACGAAAGGCTAAAGGATTCGATTATATGAGTTAGGAAGTGGTCAAACTCGACCATGACAGGTCTAGTTAGACCTGGACAGAGGTAAAAATGAGTTATTCCCAAGACTTAAGGGTCTGAGAGTTAAAACAAGTCATTTGGAGTCAACTAGGAGCTTTACGAGTCGTTTAAGCGACAAAAACCCATGGAGGTCGAGCTAGACCATTAGAGGTCGAGCTTAGACCAGCCTAGGTCGAGCTAAGCCTTCCTAGGTCGAGCTTAGACCAGCCTAGGTCGAGCTAAGCCTGGCCGGAGTCGGATTCAAACGCGATTTGTGCAAAAACAAACGATTTTGATGCGATTTTGTTAAAATAACGAGATCTAAGGCTAGCCAATCCATATCCATGAGTCTTGATTGCTCAAAAGTGTCACAAATCAGTACAAAAAGGGTGAAGTTCGACCGATTTCATACATCATGTGTCTGACAATTGCACAACCTTCATCTTGGATGTGAAATCGACTAGTTTTAGAGTCTTTTAGCCAAGTGAAGGATATCTTCAATTTTTGCAGTTGCACAAGATCCAAATTACAAAAGTGCATAATGTATCAAATCAAAGCCTTAATCAAGGTTCAATTCGTTTCTTACACACAATTGTAACCGAAATTGCACAATCAAAAATCAAAGACATGATTCGCTTAACTTTTGATAAGAACCGAAAAGAAAACATATACATATACACATAAAACGACTTGAATAGATTAAGAACAGAACTTACACAAGTTTTGATGTAGAAAATGATAATATTCACTTGTTTCTTGATCGGGGATTGAAGCCTTGATTGATTTGCAAGCGTTTAGAACCGAAATCAAGCGATTTTTTGCAAGATAGAATTTGAAAGAAAGCCTTGAGTGTGTGTGTGGCTAGGTGAACGACCAAAACAAGGAAAATGAGAGCAAAAGGCTTGTCTTGTATTTATAGGCATGGCCAAGGAAGGGGGGGTTCGTCAGACTAACGGAACGCCTGACAGTTTTAGTCCTTTTCGCTTACCGGACGAACACCGAATGTCATAGAAATAATTTAACCATATTTTATGATATAATTTTGAATTACGAACAATACGACTAGTCACATGACCATATTTGACCCACGAAAGTATTTTAAATCTTTATTTAGGCGTTTCTATTAGACAGCTCGTCTTCCTCAAACATTCGCACCAGGTCCTGAAAATTCTAGAACACTAGTATACAATAAATATTACATGTCTTAATCATAATGTAATCCATAGAATCTCACGTCTTTAGACTTAGGTTTGACGGAAACTGACCTTATTCGAACAGAAAAGTATAGTCAGACGGTCGCTCGGGTGACGGTTGTTACACATCTTCGATGAATTTTAGAAATCAAAAGGCATTACTCACCAATTCTCTGTTGTTCGTACCCCGCAACAAAATGGTGTTGTTGAAAGGAGAAACCGTACGCTGGTGGAAGCAGCAAGAACAATGCTTGCTTATTCCAAGTTACCATCAAACATGTGGGCTGAAGCTGTTGACACTACCTGTCATACTCAAAATCGGCCCATCATCAATCAGCGTCATGAGAAGACTCCTTATGGGGTTATTAACAAACGCAAACCCAACATCATATACTTCCATATTTTTGGGTGTGTTTGTTATACCCTGAATGATCAGGAAAATGTTGGAAAGTTTGAAAGAAAAGGCGACGAAGGTTACTTTGTTGGTTACTCAAAGACATCGATTGCATATCGCATCTTTAATCATCGAACAAACACGATTCAAGAAACCATGAATGTTTGGTTTGACGAGATGTCTGGCATGATATTTGAACAAGAAAGTTTGCTACCAACAATTAGTGATCCAAGTACTTCAAGTGCTTCCTCTAAGACGTCTACCTTAGCTTCAAAGTTCAAGAAATATCCAACTCCAAAAAGTGAAGAGCTAGATATTCTTTTCGAAGAATTCTACAACTCAAAACCGATTCAAGAAAAGGAACCTCAAGTCATCGATGAACCAATTCCGAACAATGATCCTATTTAAACAAATGAACCAGTTCCTGGCAACAATCATGAATCATCTTCAAATTCTACAGAGCAAGAAGAATCATCTTCAAGTGATATTTATTCTCAAAAGAATGATCAAGAACAACCTTCTCAAATCACCCAAACAACAAATCCATCAAATACTCCAAATATGTATGTACCACTGGATTTTGATCATCCAAATTTTGAGGAAAGAGTTCTTCCAAGCTATAATTCCATTGCTCAACAGAATTCTGGATTTAATGATGACAATATTGACATTCATCAACAAGATCCTCTTCCTCATGACAACAAGTGGTCACATATGCGCAAAGATCGTCCTACAGAACAAATCATCGGATATCCACAAGCTGGTGTTTCTACCCGTACTACAGTCAATGAGTGTCTTGTTGCACTTTCACTGAGTAACATCGAACCCAAAACCGTCTCTGAAGCTCTTTGTGATCCAGAGTAGGTTAAAACAATGCAAGATGAATTAGCTCAGTTTGAGAGACTGAAGGTATGGAGATTGGTTCCAAATCCAAGGAAAGAAGAACCAATTCGCACTAAGTGGATTTTCAAGAACAAGAAGGATGAAAATGGAGTTGTAGTAAGGAACAAAGCTAGATTGGTTGCAAAGGGTTACTGCCAACAACCTAGTGTGGATTTCGATGAAACTTTCGCTCCTATTGCAAGAATGGAGGCCATTCGTATATTCTTAGCTTATGCCGCATTCAGAAACTTCACTGTGTTTCAAATGGATGTGAAGACAGCATTCTTGAATGAAGAACTCAAAGAAGAAGTTTACGTGGAGCAACCTGAAGGTTTTGTTGATCCTAAAATGCCAAACCATGTCTACAGGTTAGACAAAGCTCTCTATGGTTTAAAGCAGGCACCCCGAGCATGGTATGATTCCTTATCTACTTTCTTACTCAAAGGAGGCTTTACCAAAGGTACTATTGACCCTACCCTGTTTATTCGTAAGTAAGGTAAGCATGTTTTACTTGTCCAAATATATGTTGACATTATTTTTGGGTCAACCAGTCAAACCTTTTGCCGAAACTTTTCATCTCTAATGGTCAATCATTTTGAAATGAGCATGATTGGGGAAATGAATTACTTTTTGGGTCTACAAATCAAACAATTACCAACTGGTATTTTTATATCACAAGGTAAGTACATAAGGATATGCTGACAAAGTTTGATATGCCTACATGTTCTTCAATTTCATCCCCAATGGTTGCTCGTAATGCTGATAAAAATGGGAAACCATTTGACCAAAAGAGGTATAGAAGCATGATTGGTTCGTTGTTGTATCTTACAGCATCTCGCCCAGATATAATGTTTGCAACATGTATGTGTGCTAGGTATCAAGCCGCTCCGACTGATTTACATTACCAAGCTGTGAAACGAATTTTTCGTTATCTGAAGGGTACACCCAATTTTGGTCTCTGGAATCCAAGGGATACTGGATTTAATTTAACTGCCTATTCAGATGCAGATCATGCAGGTTGTAAGCTTGATCGCAAGAGCACATCTGGTACTTTACAATTCTTAGGGGATAAGATTGTAAGTTGGTCATCCAAGAAGCAAAATTGTGTATCACTGTCAACAGCAGAGGCTGAATATGTCGCTGCTGCTAGTTGCTGTGCTCAAGTGTTATGGAGGAAAACACAACTTACCGATTATGGTTTGAAATATGATCGTGTCCCTATCTATTGTGATTCACAAAGTGCCATTGCAATTGCTGTCAACTCAGTCAACCACTCACGCTCAAAGCACATTGATGTGAGATATCATTTTCTCAAAGATCATGTTGAGAAAGGTGACATCGAACTCTACTTCGTGGGAACTGACTACCAACTCGCTGATTTGTTCACAAAACCACTGGACGAAAAGAGGTTTAATTTCCTAATCTCTAAACTTGGTATGCTAAATCTTGATCCTTGATTCACTTTACCATGGAAGGAATTCTTGATTCATTTTTCAAAAATTATAAAAAGTTGAAAAACAAAAATCAAATACAAAAATATAAATTTTTTGAAAAATAACAAAAAGATTTTCTTAATTTTCTTTTTTTTTTCATAGTGGCTTGCATATATTCTGTATACAACCCGTTCTTCATTAAACTATTTATTCTAAAATAGCTTACATATGCTATGTATGTAACTCGTGCTTAAAAGATGTATTTATTACTTTGTGGCTTATGCACACTCAGTATATAACCCGTGCTTATTTGTGTTATTTATTTCATAATGGCTTGCATATACTCTGTATGCAACCCGGTTTTAAAAAGAAAAATTATTTATGTTTCAAAGTTGGAATTAATTCATGTTGTTATACATATAAATTGATATAAGATAACGCGGAATTGAACCCCTTTGTGTACTTCCAAGTGGTCTTATATGAATGTATATGTGTAATACAAGATGTTGATTGCAATTTTGTTGCACTTATTTCAAAAACTCTCAATTGTTGATATGAGGAGCAAAGGATTGAACGCCTTTGTGTACTCCTGAGTTGTCTCATCTTAAACAATTGATTGAGTTCACTTTTCATAAAACTTGTTTTGATTTCACACAAATCATTTTTTTGCTCCACCTTTTCTATGAAAATCTTTTTGATCTATCTTTGCATAGATTAAGGGGGAGTTTGTGATTTCAAATCTCTTTCAAACTTCAAATGTGTTGTTTAAACATTTTTTTCACATTTGATGATTTTTTTCAAAACATTTGCTTCAAAGGAAGTTCGGTGTTTAGTTTGCACATGAACGACTAGGTTTTTCTCAAAATTCTACTCCATGAATTTCATCATCGCCGATGAGTTCTAACCCCGGAGTATTCACTTCTTTTATTAGAAAGTGAGGGTATTTTGAGAGATGATGATTTTGTGCAACTAAGTTGGAGGGAGTACAGTCGAAAAGTGAGAGGTTATGGTGATAATGTTGTGAGAAAAGGGTTAAAAGAATTGATACCCTTCCCTAAAATTCTCAAATCGCCGGGTAAAACACATTTCTATCGGATGTCATTTGTTGATATCTCGGAATTGAAGAAGCCTTCATGGACCCAATGAAGCGATGCACATCTTTACCTAACCACTCAAGTGTTTCTTAACAAATGCTTGTTTTACTTCTCACGGATATTTTCTCATTTCTATTGACTCTTCATTTGGAAGACGTTGATATTGAAAAAGGGTGACACTCTGCTCCAGACCCCGACTTCATTTGATCACTTTGTGTCTAGAGCTCTCGTGATTGATCATTAATTTGATCGTTATTCATTCTTTAGGACACATTTGCGTCATATCTTTGTGATATACATGCTTATCTTTGTGATATAGCCGGAACATTTGTAGTGATATCTTAATTGATATTTCACGATAATCAAATGGAAATCCTACCATTGCTAACATCATTTCCAACTTTGAACGTAGGTCTCATAATTGCATTTTTGTAATTATTGAGTTAACAAGAAGTCTATTGTGACCTTGGATTTTTCCCAAAAGTCTTTATGGATAGTAGAACATGGTTATCGAACGCTTAGGTGACACTGACCATGGTTTATATTCTTTGAAGCAATCTTGAGGTTGGAAAGCCAAAAGACCAAACTATGTTAGAGGTTTGCTTTGTGCATTTCTCAATGATACATAGGAAATCCGATAAATGATATACATTTCTTTCGGTCATTTCATTAATCCTTTCGATTTTTGAATGCAAACGGATCATTCTTATCCGGTTTCTTTTCTCATCACCCCAACACAGAAAACACCAACACCATAATAAAATGTTTATACCAACAACTTCAACCTTACATTTTAGTCACCCATAGGGTTATTTGGGTTGGATTAATGGTTTGGGTTAATGAGTTGTTAGGTCATATATCTTTGTGTAAATAACATTGAGCTATGGTTCTTTTGATTTCTTTTGACGTTCTTTTCAATCAATGTTTGCATAATGACATTGGTTTTTGTCATTATGAGGGGGAGAAAATAGTATGATTAATTTTTGATTAAGGAAGAAATTAGAATGATTTTAAGGATAATAAGATCAAGATCAATAATGAAAGGATGCTTACTCAAGATGTTACAAAAAGTTCAAAAATGCTCCAATCAAAGACTGTGATTACTCATGAATTGAGGAGGAGCATGATTACTTTCATAAACGAATTTCTCAAAACCTTATTGAAATGTTTACTCTCAAAAGTGTTCAAGACGATGTGACAAAGATCAAAGCTTCAAAGGACAAAAGGCTGACGATTCAAGACAAAAGAAGAAATGCTTCAAAAAGAGTCTTCATTAAATTAAAGATCTTCAAGTCATACAACAACACTTTACCAAAAGCTACATTGCACACATCAAGGGGGAGAGTACATATCTCTGAAAATTCATTCAAAGACTTCAAAGAAAAGACTTCAAGATTCGAAGATTGAAGAATTCAAGACAAATTCATATCTTCCGCATTTTCAAAAGACAACTCTGATCTGTGATTCAACAATCCTCGAAGATTTAATACACACACACACTCATCATTCTCTGTTCAAAAAGAACATTGAGAATCAACAAATGATTTAACTTCAAGAAGTCCAAGACCAATACTGAATCAAGTTCTCCAAAGACAATGAGAAAGCTTTGAAGACTTGTTTCAACTCACCAATTGTCTTCATCACCGGGCTCATCAAATTCATTCCTATAAGACAAAACAACACGTACTTCAGACCTTACAATATATCACTAAGGGGGAGAATGTTAGAAATCCAAAAGTAGTGATACATTGTAATTTATGTTATGGACTTACTTCTTGTTAAGTCATGAGTTGATGATTTCTAAGGTTGAGGGGCTAATTGTGATAATTAGCATAGTTGGTTAGTTTAGACTATAAATAGCCCTCAATCCCTTAGAAATCAAAAACACTTGGCATAACAATAACACAATTTTCATACCACTACACCTGAATAACACACACTTGATCCCAATTCTCTCTCAACACACACACAAACACCAAGAACACACACACTAACCAAACGCCATTGTTGATGTGAATTCGAATGATAAAATCGTGTTGTTACAAGAGGTAAGATAACTACCTTTTGACACGAGGAACACAACAAGAACTTAGTTTTCATAAATAACGATGGTTAAAGCCTTTTTCATGCGCTTGTTAAGTTATGGGAATTTTGGGAGGGCTTATGGTTGGTTTGATGCATGTTATGCCTTAGTTAACTTATTTGTTAATGTAATGCATGCTTTACCTTGTGATGATTGACATGATTGACTCGATTGTTTACGTTGATATATTGTTATGATTTGCATGGTTGATTGAGATTGTCATTGCATGCTTGATATATATTTGATTGGCCTATACATGTAGTACACTAGACTCATGTAGGACTGCCATGATTCACGGTTGCACGATAGGGGCCCTAAAATGATGAGATTGAAACGATTGATAAAACTATGCGATGGAAACGGTTGATAAATCCTTAAGGTAAATACGATTGATAAACTCGAGTATAAACTTACGATTAAAAAGTGTTAAGCTTAATCCATGCTAGTCCCGGGAGGGGCTTGTGTGCTACGGTTGGTCGGACGGGGTAGTCATGATTGCTTGAGTTTGCCGGGTGGTTGAGACCGATCACCATGCTTTGCTAAATGGCTTGCTCCTGGATTTGGTTATGCCTATCCTTAACGACGCCGATGGACCCCGAAAGGACTACCCATCATGTCGGGTGCAAGGTTCCTTGAAAGGTCGAATGACTGCTTATGCACAACCGCGATTGATTTAGTTGTGACATTAGTCACTACTTAACGATTGAAAATGGCATAACCTATTGTTGATGATTGAGATTGAAATTAAGATTGATATTGATGATTCATGATTGATGAGATGAATGAGGTTGCTAGGCACATGTAGGAATGATATCATCCTATTGTGTTATTCGATTGATATGTAATGATGATTATTATATGCTTGACATGTGATGACGGTTGCTATATGCTTGACATGCGTATGATATTTATAAGATTGATTTAATTGGCAACCTTTTTATATAACATGTAGTTATCTTACTCGGCTTTTTAAGTTGACACCTGTTTTGTTAAAAATGTTGTATCTCCTCAGGTTAATCATTGAAGCTTGCATAGAGTGAGGCATGAGTAGATGGTTGCTTTGACGAAGACATATTGTTGCCGTAGCTTTGCCTCATTACTTAGACGTCTATTTATTATGTCGATTGAGATTTTATTGTCATTAGATTGTTTATGGATTTCTTGAATTGTTGTTGTGATGCAATAAGTAACACCAAAACTATGATTGATATTTCCGTTAGGAAATGATAAAATTTTAAAAGGGACCTTTCCGTATTAAATGGTTGTTTTATTTTTAAATTTTTGAAATCCATATTTTTATAATGTTGGGTGTTACGTCTATAACAGTTTTATACATAATCATAATTTCAATCTTTTCATAGTCACTACCATGTGGCCATATTAAATCATTATTCAAAATCTTCATTTCTTGTTTTAACCATAAAAGCCAACAAAACACTTTTACCAAAGACATCAATACAACTACACATCATTATGTATCATAATCAGAACTTAGAAAAGCATTAAAACATAATCATCTTATTGAAAAATCCCTAATTTAACAAGTTTCATGAATCCTAACTTGATTTTAAGTAAATAACTCATTTTTAAGAAAACCCCAAGTTCTTACCAATTCAAGAACCCTAAATTGAAAATACTCCATAAAACCCATTTTTATGAAAAACCCCTAAAACCCAAATTCACTAGTTGCATGAACCATAATTTTTGAAGATAATCAAACTTAAGTTATATAAATCCTTACCTTTAGGAAATAAGAGTTAAGACTAAGAATTTGAATCACACTTTTCTTCATCCTTCACCATGTGTGTTGACACACACAAATTCTCCCAACTTGAAATTCCTTACTTGAAGATTATTGTTATTGTTATTATTATTCACTTGAAGGATTGCATTATTGAATTGAAAGTAACAATTGATAGAATTATATTGAGATGAGAATTTGATTAAGAAAATAAGATGGAGAAATGAGTTAAAAAAAGAAAAAAAGAAACATGGTTGACATCTCCTAATGATGCCACGCCCTATATGTATTTTTGTTGGATAAAATATCCGATAACCACTAAAGTTCCAACTAAATTAATTTCGTATCTCAAAATTATATATAAGAAAATTATTTTAATGTTAAAATTACAATAAAAGTTTATTTTTATTTGCTTTAAAATTTCAGGATGTTATATTATTGCTAGATAGATAATTTGCCAAAACTTTATTGTATACCTTATGCTTCCTTAGGGCCCTACTTTCTCACTCAACTCACTCAAACGCTCGTCAAAAAGGTATCCCGCGGCAACGCGCGGGGTCAACAACTAGTTGTTAACTAATTAAATTTGTATGTGTAGTAGTTATTGTTAACTACATTAGTATTTTGTTACAGATAATATTTTGTTACAAATAAATATGAATTGCATCTAAATTTGAAATACTTTTTTTATATTATTTCTTTTTAGAACGACATAGGTATTATTTAGAAGACAACTAACAAGACGGCATTTGCAAAAAAGTACAATTATAGATAGAACAAAATTTTGAAAGAAACCAATACAACTATTCTAGACTCTTCCTGAAACATTATCTGCGAGTACTACAAAATGAGTGAAAATTTGTGCCAATTATGGTGACTCAAGACACGAGAAAAACTACCAAGCGACAAAGGTCGAGTCACTGGTTTTCACTTTGTGGTGTTTTAATATTGATGTAATCCTAACCATGCTTCGAGGAAGGACCAAACTAAACATATTAACTAATTAACGAAATACAGTTACAAAGAAAAAGTTTGGTTTAAGATAACACAACACAACCTGTATTAGTCATACGGAAAATTGAAAAGGGTTGTCAATCCAAGCATTCCTATTTCCAAGTTGAAGAGTCCTTCGTGTCGTGGCTGTGTATCCAAAGAAACGAGAAGGGAACGTTAACATTAAATGTCCGTACTGGTTTCTCGAGTATTGTCGTGTAAAACGTTGTTTCTTGCTTTCCAAATGTGTAAGTGAACGTTAGCATTAAATGTCCGTACTGGTTTCTCGAGTATTATCGTGTAAAACATTGTTTCTTGCTTTCCAAATGTGTAAGTTTATGATTACATCACTCGCCACTGTCACTGCCACTACTGATCGTCACCGTCACTAAATCATCGTATACAATAATTATTTTAAGTGGTTTTTTTTTTTCTCCAAAGTTTAAAAGAAGGCAAGTGTTTTTATAAGGTTAGAACTGAAATTACCAACCCTGACCACATTTGTCAGGCTCACTCATCACTTTCACATACACACCACCCAACCAAAGCCAACCCATGGCGGCGTCTCTAATTCAAACGTCTCTACACCAATGTCCATTTCTTCCTTCTTCACATTCCACCACCACCACCACCGTCAAATTCACCGTCTCATGTTGCTCCGTTTCGTCAGCCGTGGTGAACGGAAACGTGGACATGAAAGCAATTGATAGAAATGAAATTAGACTAGGTTTGCCTAGTAAAGGTCGTATGGCTTCCGACACCCTCGACCTTCTCAAAGTACATACTACATATACCTATACATATATACTTATATATATATATATATCAATTATTTGGTTTCCGTATTATTTATATATATTTTGTTTGTTTTGAAGGATTGCCAATTATCTGTTAGGCAACCTAATCCCCGGCAATACGTTGCGGATATCCCTCAGGTAGTTTTTATTTCCATATGTAATGATAAAATGGCAGTTATTTTAGTTCTTATACACATTTTGTTATTACATTTCTTGCACACCCTCAAACATGGCCCTGTTATTAGTTATAATTTAAATAGATGCGGTTCGTATTTAAACTTTCGTGAAGGAGCTAGTTTAAAGTACAATAGACAGGTGCGACACGATTGGAAATGTCAAATGTAATTAGTATTAGTGTTGAAGGTTTAATTGATTTTCTTAACCTCTTAGAGTAAGTAAGTTAATTACGTGTGAACATTTTCTCGATTCAAGTTAGGAAGAATAGAGTTACGCCTCACATGGAAGTCTTTCACTACTACAATGCTAACAACCTTCACTCTGGTACCAAAAACAGTCAACGCCTTCTTCCCCGTTACCACCCCTCCAACTTTCAACCTTGATCATAAATCACCAACAAACCGTCAAGAGAAAACCATCTTCCATCCGCCAACACAAGTACTACTATCTAATCAAAGCTGTAAAGGCACACTTGCCACAAGTTCTACCACCGCCTCAACCTGAAGGGCCACCGCCGTGATTCGTCGAGACTGCACCTAATGCTGTTGTCCGACTTGAATGGAGACCTCCATGGGACACACATTCCGTCCTTGAGGACAAGGACGTTTTTCAGGGCGGGAGTATTGATACGAACCTGAGATACAAATATTATCACATGATGCATGATCTCTAGTTCAATATTTTGGTTGCTTTCATACCCAAGTAATCCTTGTTTCTTGTTTAATATTCTTGGTAGTTCACCTTCTATTTCCTACATATATGTAATGTTGCACTAGTTACAAAATAGAAAAGAAATATTGAACTAAAGTCTGTTTCCTTATCTTGATAACTTGGAAGGTTTGTAGGTTTTTCTTTGGAAAACCTATTAAAAGGGCTGATGTCATACAACAACAATGTATTATGATCGAAAATTGTTGTGACCAGTGTCCACCTTTATGTTGTAGTTTGTCCCAGAATACGTTTGCACTTCCAAAATTAATATATTAACTTTACCTTATAGTGATTGTTACTCTTTTCACAAAACTGATTACTAGAAGTCTGTGCAAAAAAGGGTAATATTGTCCTCTTGTTACTATATAATGTGGACGCTTATTTTGGGACAAGCATCTTTAAAACTTTTTTTTTTTTTTTTTTTATATGGAAGTTTATTTTGGGATGGAGCCATGGAGGGTAAGTATACTTTTTTTGAGATGGGCTAGTTTGGCAAATTTGTGGACGCGCACCATTAAAGAAGACGATATAGTGAGCAATCTCATTATAGAATAGGCTAGTTTGGTAACATATATATTCCTAAGGTGTAGGGAGTTGGTTATACTGTTAAGCCAGTGATAGCTAAGAAAAATGTGTCATAACCAAGAAGTGGATCACAAGGTAATCAAAATGCCGAACTAGCCTATCTTAATCTTTATTAAGTGTAAGTAGCAGCTCAGGACATAATTCAGTATAGCTACCATGCTGGACCACCAGTGTAAGTACGTTGATATTCTATGAATTTAACCACTCTAAAAAACAATGATTTTTTGATTGATTGTACGATTGATTTGGTGCTCCATAGCATAAATTTTGTGTTTCCAATTTGATGAAAATGAAGTCAAACTAGGGTCTGCTTTGATATGAAAATGTTAGCTGTTGTTGAATGAATAACTGAACTAGCTGCACTATGTAGGGAGTCCGACCTTGAATAGTTAAACACCAGCTCTTGATTTTTACTCCATCTGTCATATCATAATCTACGTATTTTTGGTTAACAAAGAATAAAAATCTAGGTTGGCTATGACGTCATTCCCTAATTGGTTGTGACCAATGACTTGAGAATATGTTCAGTACCAAACCATCATTATTATATAATCTTAGAAACTCTTCTAACTTTTACCCGATGACCCAAATAATTCGAGCTATGTCTTTCCTGTGGATATAGTATAAAAGTAACATGTAAAGGATTCGGGTGGCTGAGAGAATGTATACTGTATTATATCTAGACAAGTGATTCATGACTAGATGATTAAATGGTCAGCATGGGTATTCTTTGAACATTTTTTTAGCCTTATGGGATGATGTGAGTTGTCATATATCATAATTACACTTGGAACAAAAATGGTTTTTACAGAATCGGCATAGTTGCTTTTGTGATATTCATTGATTAGTTTTCTTTCACATCAACTTACTTCAATTTTTGACTGCAGCTATCAAATGTGGAAGTTTGGTTTCAGCGCCCAAAAGATATTGTACGGAAACTAGTTTCAGGAGATTTAGACCTTGGTATTGTTGGTCTTGACACGCTTAGTGAACATGGGCAGGTAATAATCAATATACTTCATATGGCAAGTATATAGTATATTATTGTAAATTTGTAATAGAACCCTAGTACCAAGCTAACTGATCAATTTCCATATGTATGCTTTGATTAGAGACCACTTATGGATTAAAGCATTCATACTTGATTTGAAGTAATATTATTTCGACTAGCTTGTTAGTATCAAGGCACCACTTTCTTGAATTATTGAATGGCTTTCATAACTTATTGTTGATGCATTCATCCATCTAGCACCTCCAATAGAGTGCAACTAGTTTACTCAAGAGTCGAAAAATTAAAATAAAATTAATTTTTCTATTCTCAACTTAACATCATACATACTTTTACGTCCTATCTCTTTCTTCATGGCTATGTTAAATGTATGATCTCATATTCTCATGATCCAACTGATCACCCAGATAGTAAGTTATGATGCTAACATTGGTCTTATTTTGTGATGCATGATACACTTGTTTATGCTCCATGAGGAGAATTTTCCGTTTAAGATGTATTTTGAATATGTTAAAGACATAAATTGAAAATTAATATGTGTAGGATATTCTAGTTAAAATCAAACTTAGGGTTAATATCTTGCTATTTGCTATGAACATTGGAGTGAAAACCAAATTTGGTGCAAAAAGAATATCTTTTTACAACAAATTTGGTGTGATGAATGGTGTATACAATGGAGATGCCATAAAATAAACATCTGGTGAAATTGTCTCTAACAAATCATAACATTTTTTAGTTGCTTTTCCTGCTCCGCACATGTTCCCTGTTCCTTGTTATGTCAGAATCTTACTCCATTGCAAGATGAAACTTGACAAGCAGAGGATTAATGGGAAAAATGAAACCAGATATTTTTACATAGTGTTTGCACTTGTGGTTATTGTGTTAAAAAATAAAATAATATATATATATATACATGATCACCCACTTTATCTTTTGTCAATGTTAATACAAGTCTTAAAGTGTCTTCATTTGCCTTTAGCATGCCTATTCTTCTTTTTATCTAGAAACTTCAGTGTTATGTTTTATATTTGTTATTTTTAGGGAAATGAAGATCTAATTCTTGTTCATGATGCACTTGCATATGGAGATTGTCGTTTATCTCTTGCAGTAAGTTGCACTACCGTTTTTATGATTGACTGTTAAACAATAGTTAGATTTATTATTATCATAAAATTGTTTTGGTGACTCCCTGTTCTCTCTTTTTTTTTTTTTTTTCATAGATTCCTAAATATGGGATATTTGAGAAAATTAATTCAGTCAAAGAACTAGCACAGATGCCTCAATGGACTGCTGAGAAGCCTCTCAGAGTTGCCACTGGTTTCTCATATGTAGCTCATTTTGTCTTTCACAGTGGTAGTATATAATTATTTTTAAAAAAATCTCAATCAAGTCAGAAACTTAAATGTTGCTTTTTTCTTTATTTCTTGAATGCAGTTGGGTCCTAAGTTTCTAAAGGATAATGGGCTTCAGCACGTTAATTTTTCAACTGCTGATGGGGCACTGGAGGCAGCTCCTGCGGTAAGAAACTTTTCGATTTAAGTTTATCTATCATGAGATGCATTAATATCTGTGAAAGTGGAGGGGTCTATGCATCAAAATTTGATATTTACCCTGGTTGTGTCTACCAATGAATCTACATTTTTTTTTATTATTATTATTATTATTTGGGTGCTTTACCTATAATAATAGATTGCATAAAAGGTGATGCATTTTTATGGTTTAGAACAAGCCAATGAAGTAATGAACTTAAATTTACTATTCATATTATATTTATTCGCTTTGCATAAATTAAATCTAGTCATACCCTCTCTGGATTCTTAGAAATATGGAATTTCCCTTACTTGTGTCAATTCGACAGTAGGTCTGTGTATTTTCTCAGTTTGATCTTAATCAGTGGAAGTCAATGCATTTCACATCTTTAATTTCCGAAAATATGTGATTTTTTTCCTTTTTTTTTTTTTCATTTCTTGAATCTCAATGAGTTCTTGTTTAATATCTAATGTTGAATCTGCTTATATACAATCTGAGAAAGTCTCAATAGCCTCTATGATTTGTTATAATCTTCTGGGGTGAGTTAAAGGGTTTCTATTCTTGATCTTCAAACATCAAAGCTTATCTTGCTTCACAAACTTATCTGTGTTTTGTGTATGGATCACCTTCCATTCTAGTGTACAGTGTACTAGATCATGGCAATTTTCATTTAGGTTCTTTCAATGGATTCTGGAAGGTTCACAATTTAGCTCTGTTTAAAGGGTTTCCATGCAAGATACAAAGATAATACAGTAGTAGATATGAGATGGGATAAATTTTTAAGTAGAAGACTTGGTGGTGTTTAGATTTTATTAAAATGATGAAAAAAAGCTAAAGCTCAATACTGATGGGGCACCAAAGTAGCTCTTTTAGTGATCACTAAGTTTTAACTTATTCTCCATCATAATTTCTCAAAATGGTAACAATAAATTCTTCTAATTCAATAATCGTTATTTGGTCTCACATTTACTATTTTCTATGTTGTACATGCAATCCTTGATATCAGAGGTGAATTGTGAAGCTTTCATAAAAATGTTAAATTAATCCAGATGAATATTGAGCAACCTTGATACGGTCTTTTTCTACAATGCACATATGTTTATGGAAAAGACTAGATACGGTCACATACACGTAATTAAAAGTCTGAAATTCAAAAAAGTCAATTGTAAGGGTTGCCTCATTAAGAGTATTGAAACAAGTGACACGTGTCCAAGTAAGCTTGTTGGGATGGAAGAGATATATAGAAGAGGCAGGATACACACATGCTACATATTAATACGAAATCAAATCAAATCTATTTCCTTAATTAGATTATCCTAACACTAGCCCTCAAGTTAGGCATGATATCATGATGATCAGTTTGCTATAAATATAATTAGCCCAATTCTTAGGTAATGCTCTTGTTAACATATTGCTAATTGGTTTTTGTTTTAATAGGGCGACTTGTAATTTTTTCATCCTTTTTCCCAATCGAAATAGAAATCAATCTCATTATCACATCATAAGTTCATTGTTCAAGATTAGCAATGAATCTCATAATCAATCTCATTAATTAAAATTACATAGTCATATAAGTTGCGAAGCTGAAATAGAAATAGATATCAATCTCATTATCACATCACAAGTGCATATGAGCATTGTGTATATGGATGTATAGTGATTTGTTCAAGTTGTGAAGCCGAAATAGGTTATTTTGTGTTATATTTTTCAATAACATAGTCATATAAGTTGTGAAGCTGAAATAGAAATAGAAATTAATCTCATTATCACATCACAAGTGCCTATGAGCATTGTGTATATGGATGTAGAGTGATTTGTGCAAGTTGTGAAGCTGAAATAGGTTATTTTGTGTTATATTATTCAATAATCACACATGTGAGACTCCACCTATAAATAGGGGAATCAAATAAGTTATTTTAATTAAAGGTGGAAACATTCCATTCTATGAACTTTCCTTTAGTATAACAGTTGGCATGGTTGTGTCTAGCAATGGATCTGTTTTATATATATTGGATTGAAGGTGTGTATTTATTCAGTCCATAACACAAGAAGGAAGAACTGAATTAATCTACCGTTTACCTAAGAGTTATCAATTCCGTGTGTATACACCTAATCGTACCCTATATGACCCTTGAGGTGAAAGGCTCCATTTGGTTTATATTTTGTACGGTGGGTGCATGTAAAAAGTTTAGTAAAACTCTTTTTGCATTTGAAAACTTGTTTATTATAAACATAAACGTGGGTCGCACAAGCTTTTGAATTTGCTCTTACAGAGCTTACACTGTTTAAGTTTTAATTATGACTGTGATACTCAGATTTCGTATCTCAAATTCTTTTACCTGTTCCTTTATGATTAGACAAGAATGTGCTTTTTTATAATCTTACATATTTTTGCTTGTTTTATTAGATGGGAATTGCGGATGCTATTGTAGATCTTGTTAGTAGTGGAACCACATTGAAAGAAAACAATCTTAAAGAAATTGAAGGTGGAGTGCTCCTAGAAAGTCAGGTGAAGCTTGATAGCACAATCTTTTTAATCTTTTTATTCTTTTTCAAGTTTTCTGTTGTTTACTGCGTTGAATATTCTTCAGGCTGTCCTGGTTGCTAGTAAGAAGTCTTTACTCCAGCGGAAAGGCTTATTGGACACTACACATGAAATTCTAGAAAGATTTGAGGCACATTTAAGGGCACTTGGTCAATTCACGGTGAGATGAAAGATTTTTCTATGTCATATGTGAATTCTAAGATATATGTTCTCAGTTCAATTAATTTTTTAAAACTATTATTTGGTTATCTTGGAAATTTTTGACAATTGAAATATTAAAGATAACCAACATGACGGGCCTTCTAATCCAATTTGGTTGAAGGAGCTTAGGACTCTAGCCCATGAGAAATATAACAGCGAGGCTCTAGAAAATGAACATCATCTTTTAAATCTGAAAGTAGCAATGTCAATCCATTCACTTATAAATGTGTCAATTTGGGTCTTGATTGCCGGGCAAAGTAAACATAATCTAAAAAGGAAACAGGTCTAAAGGGTTTAAAAGTCGCCCAATGGGTATTTTCATTGCTTACAACTTTGTAAGATTATTCTATAAAAATGTGAATTGAATCTTATTACATAGGTTTTGTAATCATATGTAACACATTAGTTTTATGGGTTAACTCAACCCGTGTGGCCGGCCTATCTGGACCATAGAAAAACTATTTTTAACCCGATCCGGTTTTGACCTGTTATCCAACTTCCCTGTCCCACTCATATTTATGTCTCTATATCCAAAATTTAGCTCCCTTGAGTGAGTTTATCTTGTTAATTTTGCTCCTCGACTACTTCCTGTGATCTTCTTGGCTATACGAGGGATCCTGATGGACTGAGAAAAAGTATATGTACACAATCTCTCTCTCTCTCTCTCTTTTGGTTTGTAACAGGTCTAACTTCTGCTTCTATGACTTGAACATACAACTTTCCCCACACAAATGAGTAAACCCCAAAATCCATAACAGGGGCCCTGATGTTTGTCCCTTCAAAAATTTATATGTTAGTTTAAATTTGCTACATACTCAAAGATATTTTCTTTCTTTGAATAGAGGTAGTATGTTAGAAACTTACTATCTTACGTTAGTCACATCTTTCTTATATGCTGTATCTTTACAGGTTGTTGCCAATATGAGGGGAAGCAGTGCAGAGGAAGTAGCTGAGAGAATTCTGAGCCAACCGTCGTTATCTGGACTTCAGGTAATAGTTAGTAAATTGTCTAAATAAATGATTTGAGTAATGTAGACTGAGGGGAGGCAGAAGTAGGCAGTCATATGAGAGGAGGGACAGGGTTTTTATATTTATTTTTTTCTTACAAGTGAGGTAACAAATAGGTACTGTCGCAAGCATTTCAAAAAACTTAAAAATTTATAGGTACTGTCGCATGCAAAATCTCTTGAAATGAGCAAAATTATATTTTTCCCAACTTGTTTTGTCTACATGCAGGGACCTACTGTAAGTCCAGTTTTTCGCAAAATTGATGGTGAGGTAAAGGCTGATCATTACGCCATTGTGATTTGTGTACCGAAGAAGTTACTCTACAAATCAGTCCAGCAGCTGAGAGCGGTAAGACATCAGTCTTCAACTTGTTGGCTACATAATGATATGGGTGGTGGCTTTTGTTGTTCTTTTTCAATATGGAAGACTGGGAACTTAGGATAAAGATGGCAAGATGGGCAGGCTGTTTGGGTTGGCTAGAAGATCAAAATGTGTTTGGATTGATACCAGTGACTTTTACTACATGTTCGGGAAGTCCCAGGCCTGGGTTACCTGCAGACTTTCTTAGTCTCCATTTTATCTAAACATGCGTTAAAGATGATCACAAAACGGGGTGGGTTGATGGGTATCCAATTGTGGTACCAGGGCTAGGGTTCCCCCATTACCCTTTTTAAAGATGATCACAACCAGTATAAAAATTATTAACCAATAAAAGAAAATAAAAAATAAAGAATAAAAATAAGAAGCTTGCATTTATTGTGAGTAGTCAAACTCTGTTGACCCATATGACATGTTTCTCCATTAACTACACTTTTTTTATTTTAACCTGGTTGAGATATAACACCATCCATATCGAACCATCAATAAGTATATGGGCTGAAGTTGCCGCCCATGGGAAAGTTGAGCTACTTTGGAGATGTACACAGGCTTTTATTTGGATTTTTCTCTTTATTTCATGATGTACGCGACCTAACTCGTCTTCCCGTGGCTGTTTTCCAAGACTTTTTTACTGGTCTTCCCAATGTGTACCCAACAAGCTAGGTTCTTTCATGACCACCTTATCTTCTTTTTGTAAAATGTCAGAAATACATTCCATTTTAGCAAACAAAAGATATTTGAGAGAGCTCTGCAGTATTAGTAGTAGCTTTCAGCAAATTTAATGCCGCATGATGTTTTTTTAACTGTACAACACTGTACAGCATAGTATGTAAACATCTTGAATACGTTCTTTTGGTTATCCGTGCACTTACATGATATTGTTTTTTATATGAAACTGCAGATTGGAGGCAGTGGCGTTCTGGTGTCTCCTTTGACCTATATTTTTGATGAAGAAACTCCTAGATGGCATCAACTGCTTTCCAAATTGGGGCTTTAAGATTATATATGATTTGTACCCATTACAGTTGTAGCACTTATTGTAAAAGCAATTGGTAGATTTAAATTTTGGCGAAGTAGTTTTTTTCTCTCCAGGTTACTTATTTAAACTGCTATGCTCGTGTTCATATTTTATTGACAGTTGTATATTGGGATGTGTATTGCAGCCTAAAATGAAGGGTTCCGGTTTGTGCACTTGTCGCTAACTCAACAAATATACAACTCTACATGTAATGCCAATGCTAAAGTTGTTCGGTAACCTTGTTGAAAATTTTAATATGAACCTCTTTACATGTTTCAGTAGAGGTGGCATAACAGGCGGGTTGGGTAACGGATCCTTTGTATATGTGTTGGGTTAGGCTTGACACAAAGTGTGTTCTGCCAATATACAGATGATCGTGTGGATTGTAAGGTTGAGTAAAAATCAAACCAAAAAGTCGGAACCCAAGAAATGGAGTCTTAAAAATTGAAATTTTTTTTGAAAATTGAAATAACCTCAACCCCACAGCCGCCGCCTCCTCCTATTGTGTAGGTATTATTCTAGCTAGTTTAGCATAAACTCTCTTGAATATAGGTTAAACTTTCGATGTAAACTTATTCGAAGGGACTATTTTACAAGGGTGCAACGTGGGCAACTGTCTCCATTCTAATTTTGGTACAATCTAATTTTTTAGAAGTATGTAATTTGTTCCTAAAAAATATAAGTAAATTGAAAATATATACAAATATCATTTTTGTTGTCATAAGCCTTTTCTTTAAACTACGTCACTTATGCATTAGTTTTGAGATAAATACTCTATTGTTAGAGTAAATCTTGAGTTGTTTTAATTTTTTATATAGTACAAAAAGAGAAGTTGGAGAAAATGTTTTTCTTTTTTGGATAAATATATAACCTTGATATATATTAAAACAAAATCTTTAATTCTAAATTGGAAAAGTAAGGACGATTGATTGAATTCTATCTTTTATTCTCCACAATTAGATTATTTTGATGACATAATTATTGACTAAAGTATTAGTCAATAAGACATTTGGCAATCATAGTTTTATACAAATAAATGTGTTTTATAAAGTCCTTTATTCATTTATTTTAGTACAGTTTTATACAAATAAATGTGTTTTATAAAGTCCTTTATTCATTTATTTTAGTACGATAATGGTATTTCGTAGTCTTTAATGAATATAACTTTAAAATAAGTAAAATCATTTATATAATATATTATAATTTCCTGTACACAAAGTTTTATATATTTATATTTCTAATATGGTGTAAATGATACGAATATTGGACAAAATTTCCACTTAGAATGGGTTGATACAAATATTACATTATTACACGAATTTATTTTATGATGTGATTGTATGTATAAATTAAAATAACATCTTTGGTACTACAAATATATATAGTTTTGTAGTTATAACTTAATGCTAATTTTTTTATATTATTTATTAACATTATAACTTAATGTTAATAATGATATGTATTTAATATTTCATAACTAACATAATGGTGAAATTAGGGTCTCACCGCAGGCAGCGTTACAGGGTCGTTAGCTTGAGAAGAAAAATTCCTCTATAGGACAAAGAAGTTTCTACGCATTTACTCTTTTTTTTAAACACTTCTTGGAATATACGTGTTTCATGCATTTTTTTTTAGTTTTATGGTTGACAACATTATTTGTTAACATTTTCAATGACAATGAACATGATATTATTATTGTGGTTCAAAAGTTCGTAAAAACTTATTTAGATGTTAATCGTTTTCATATATTAAAAGTTTTTTAATGTAAAAATAAGTACAAATCTCACGTATTACGTGGTACGCGAGTAATAAGCTAGTTGATAGTATAGTTGTATATGAAAATGTTGTTTTCTTTTCGAATTAATATATAGTAATAGTAATCATAATAGTCATGTAAAAAAGATAAACATTGATTTCGTTTAACTTATTTTATGTTATTTAATATATCGCAACTCATTGGTCGTGACATACTCCAAAATTGCAAAGGCCGATGTTTATGCGTTAAAGATAGACGTTTCACCTATGCTAAACTCAGCCTTCTCAACACTGATTGTTGATAATCTGACTAAATCCGACGTTAACAAAATTGTTTTAGGATCCATTTTTTTATTCTCTAGGTCAGGACTAATTTTTTTAAATAAATTTTTTCTCCGACGATGACTCTAATAAATATAATAAACAACTTTAAATTTATTCCCTCGTAAAGAATATTCTAGGATATATAATTAGGTGTACGTAACGTATCTAGCTCTAAATAAGTTCAACTTATTAACTCAATAACTACTCATATATGATGAATTCATGCATAATTCGGTTAAGTTGATATAAAAATTGGTTCACTCATACAAGATTTAAGAATATATATTTCCATGCGCATGAAATCTTTCTTCATGTTTTTAATTCTAGTACATTAGAGAAGATGCGTACAATGGACTCAGCTTTGAGTTCTCAGCCTTCTCATTCTTCTTTGAAAATAGATCTGTCAACAGTGGAATCACTGGCTTTTTCTTCAACATTTTCTTTTCATTCAGGTACCTTTTCTCTTTACCTTTTTCAATAGCCTGATCATCATCATCATCATCAGCATTACTACCACTTAGAACTTGAGCCAAAGTCATGGATGATCTCATTGTTGCGGCTTTCCCAGCCACCTCAGCTTCGGCTTTCGCTATCTTTGACATGTTCTTGTGAAGTTCAGCATTCAAAGAAGCCAAAGACAACTCGGTCTCTGTCTCTCTTTCCTTGAGCATGTTTAACTGTCTCTTGGTTTCTTCAAGCTCCAATTCAAGTTTTTTGAGGATGTTCATGACCACAGGAGAAGAGTCTAATTCATTTTTGGGTGATTTCCATAAATTTTTATTAGAATTTGGTGTGTATTTCCATATTGGGGTACTTTCTTGTATTGGTAGGGTGAAAGAGGGTTTTGGGGATGGTGTGTAGATTTTCGTTGCTAGAAAGCGTTCGCCAAACATAGCCACGACTTCTTTGACCGAGCGGAAAGGACTAGACGTGTCTACGGTGGAGTGGTCATCGAGTGGCGGCAATGTTGGTGGTGGGTTTTCATGTAGGCTTGTGGGTTGATCCATAAGTGTGAAATGAGATTTGAAAGGAATAACTGAGATAGAATGTTGGTTTAATTTTGATGAGTGAAGGTAGGTATCTTAGCTTGCACTTCAAATAAAAGTCATTTGGGCAGTGCTGGTGAGATATTCTAGTTTGAAGTTTAAGGGTGAAGGGATTTTGGAGTTTCAGAAACATGGACTCCCCAACAACTTTGTCTTGATCACTATCACATATTCATTTGTGATTTGTTATGAATTTTTTGTACGGATAAGAACTTTTTGGAGAGAGTTGGTGCAAATACGAACTTTGCTTGAGAATTTTGTAAAACTAGGAAGACCGGTGTCTCAAACACCGGTTTTAAGTTTTTAGAGGTAAAGCCGGTGTCTTAGACACCGATCTTGGTGGACGTGGCAAATTTCTGAGCAAAGTCGGTGTCTCAAACACCGGTCCTCTGTTTTTACGACTAAAAGCGGTATCTTAGAGACCGACTCTTGTGTTTGCCTGCCAAAACCGGTGTCTTAGACACTGGTCCTCACACGTATCGAGACCCCCTTTTATTCTTACGAGTCTTTCTTTCTTTTGAGTTCACAAGAAAAAAAAATCACTGAACATATTGAGCTTGTGTACATATAGATAACATCTAACAAGCATTCATGTTTCAATCTGTACAAAAATGAATAGAAGTTGATATGATTGAATAAAATTATGAATAGAAATCTGTATGTTAACATATAAATTGTTTTTAAGCATTCATGTTTCATCATCAAGAATAAAATTATAAAAATAAAATACATTAAAAACATTAAATTTAGATTAAAACATAATTATCATACATCTTATTTAATAATACATAGAAAGAAAACAAACATCTTATCCTCTATTAGGACACTACTCTTATTATGGTCGGGTTGACTACAAATACCACATTTTCTGGATTGGGTGGAACTGTTGTCGGGATTATCCATCTCATTTCGGATCCGTCTTGTTTGTCTCCTGCCCCTTTGCCTCACCATGTTTGATGAATCTGCCTTAATCATCCAAGTTGGCTCTCTCCAATAGGCAACATCTCGAAGCGGATTAAATGTTGCTTGATATTGGCTTCTCCACGTCCTTGTTGTGTAGTATCTACTTAGCATGTCACCTACATTCGTATCAGTATGCCCACAAACACCAATTGCATGAGAACAAGAAAATCTTTGAGTTTGCCAAATTCCACACGAGCAAGTCTTGTCCTTAAACTTGACAGTGAAGTCATTTCCCCCTTGTGCATTTCTTTGGTACCTTGCTCGAACTTTGTACACACCCTTGTCAATATCAAAAGCATCTAAAGTGTGTGTGGATGCGTGTTGTTCACGAACCTTAAAAAGTTGACACATTTTACGTGGCAGGGGTGAATTCCAACTACTAGCATCCTGGTAATTCTCGATAAAGATATTCCTTGTGTAATTATAAGTATATTCGATACAAGCTCTGATGGGCAGCATACGAGCCGAACACAATACATTGTTAAGTGACTCTGCTATGTTTGACGTTGTGTTACCCCAATTGATGTACTAAAGCGGTTATTTTAATTTTACCACCTTTGATATCTCTATCATTTGGAACAAAACCCAACCATTCATGACAGTATAACATCGGCTGCAATGCCTCCAATGATTGCCACGTGCCGGTTACAGCGGGTCCGTCAATAGGTAAACCTCACAGAACTTGAACATCCTGTAAGGTTATTGTCGCTTCACCCACAGGATGGTGGAATGTGTGCGTCTCTGGACGCCATCTTTCAACAAGTGTTGTGATGAGAGCATGGTCCAAGAAGTGAAACCCGGTTTTAAATACGCCCCCAAAACCAGCATCACTAATATACCGAAAAACATTCGGATTAATTTGAAAATTTAAGTTTTTAACATGATCTAAAAGCTTTCTATCACCCCTTCTTGCGTTAAGCGACACGTCTACTCCTGGAACATTGTTGAATATAGCATACGAACGATGTTTTTGCATGCTTTGTAACCATAATAGTTCATTGTTTATTGGTTCGGATCTTGGTTGGAAATTTACTTCCATTGTTGAGTGTTGTTTTGAATATATGAAAGTGTTAAAGAGTATTTGAAAAGTTTGAAGAGTATGTGAAAGGTGGTATATTAGTTCTACATGAAATGTATGTATGAAGTGTGAAATATGTGAGAATCTTGCATGAAATGTCATGAGTGGCTTAAATCCAAATATTGTAGTCTTATGACTTCATAAAAATCCAAAACTATGCTCTTTCAAATCAAATAATGGTTGCTTGTGAACTCAAAAGAACTCGTGAGCAGACAAGGAAAGAAAGAAAGAAAGACTCGTAAGAATAAAAGGGGGGCTCAACACGTGTGAGGACCGGTGTCAAAGACACCGGTTTTGGCAGGAAAACACAAGAGCCGGTCTCTAAGATACCGCTTTTAGTCGTAAAAACAGAGGACCGGTGTCTGAGACACCGGCTTTGCTCAGAAATTTGCCACGCCCACCAAGACCGATGTCTAAGACACCGGCTTTACCTCTAAAAAGTTAAAACCGGTGTCTGAGACACCGGTCTTCATAGTTTTACAAAATTCTCAAGCAAGGTTCATATTTGCACTAACTCTCTCCAAAAAGTTCTTATCCGTATAAAAAATTCGATTTGTTATAGGTTAAAGGTTGTGCCGCTTTTTTTTTTTTTAAAGGCAAACAAAATTTCATTTATACACTAGCAAAGTGCTAGTCATGATTACAGTATCTATACATGAACCCCAAATAGATACATATTGAGTTATTGACCCAGTACAAGAGACACCATATTATTAAACAATGCTAGCTAAACTGAAATTCTTCCATTGATCCCTTGATAGCGATACGAGTTTTGCTCTATTTTTAACCCATAAAAAACTCATAACCTTGGTTGTCTCCATCACATAACCCACTAAGATGGGTTTGTCATTAAACACATGGTCGTTCCTTGACTTCCATACCAATATCCATATTGTCAAACATAAAACTGAATGAATAATCTTCTTCCATCTTTTAGAACCAGAAAGGAAAGACGGTATCTGCAGAATATCCCGCACCCAAAAAAAGTAAAGATTAGGCACTCGCAACACCAATATGAAATGGAGTTCCATATTTCTTGAGCAAATGTGCAGGATGTCACACCCCGTTGTAGCGGAAATACAGGGTTAACAAATAATTGCGTACTAACTGATGGGTGTATGTTTTTTATTTATTTCCTAGTCTTTAAAATTTATGTTGTACAAGTAACTATCTAAACTAACACACACTTTAACGAGCAGCGAACCCGGTCAGTTGAGTATAGCCTAGTGGTAAATTACAGGATCGTTCGCAGGGACGCGTTGCGTTACCTAATCTAGTAGTACGTGTAATTCTAGTTTGTTTGGGGGTTTGTCACTAACTCCTAATAAACTAATTTTTAGCAATTAAATAAGAAAATATAACCAAATGTTTTGCAACAAAAGGCTACTCTGAAAATAGTTGTGAAAGGACGAATATCAGTAATTAAATTAAAATACTTGTTTGGCATCTCCGATCTCATGGTACGACCAAATACTATCCTACTGGTTTGTTAGCCTGTTGGAAACTTAATCACGATTCAGATTCTCGTTAGATTCACTTTACCTAAGTATAGTGCTGTCGCTAGACTCACACTACCCTTTAAAACAAATTCTCGCTAGATTCATTGTTTTAAGTATTATGACCTAAAGTTTGTGTTACTAATTCATCTTTTAATTACCCGACTCTTAAGCCATGACCAGATATAATTCCCTCCGGTGATCACAGTGCTCGTTTCCAAGTCAAAGGATCGCGTCTGGTATTGTTAAGCTTCATGTTCATTTCACCCTAGTTACTATGGTTCTGGATCCCTCGGTTACAAGTGAATCACTTTTTACTTCTAGTAATAGACCGACTAGTTGTTTTCTGTCCTAGCATATTAGTCCTAGTACATGATCATAGACAATCATCAGAATTAAACTAATATGTTCAGATATAAAACCAATAGCAACATGAATTACTAATAAACATGGATCTACGGTAAACAGTAAAGCAAACTCCAACAGAATCTAAACAAACACAGTAAAACAATAAGCGTCTACATGATCACATTGATCCAAACAAGTATTCAGCCTACTAGCCTAGCATTATTAAAGGAATAGCAAAGTCTGAGAATATAAAAGACATAGTTCAAAGACAAAGAGTAAATAAAGATGAAAGATCTAGACCAAAAGTGAAGATCGGAAGGTGTTTAGATGCTCCAAAACCTTCTTGGAATCTGCAATTTCGATCTAGGGTTATTCCTGGGCGGCTAGGGCTGCTGAATCGGCTCTCTCTTCGGGTTTTGAGGGTTAGTTCGACTTAAATAGGTGTTTAAGTCGGTTACTGATCTGGGCCGACCAGCGGCGCTGGCTAATGGGCTAGCGGCGCTGGTGATACTTCGAGCGGCCGCTGGTGAAGCTTCGAGCGGCCGCTGGTGAAGCTTCGAGCGGTGCTTGTGGTCTGGAGAGCGTTCGCTGGTGAGCACCAGCGGCGCTGGATATGTGTCCAGCGGCGCTGGTGACTGCTGTCTTGCACTTGAGTCTTCGTTTGGCTCCCGAACCACTTCCTTGTGTCTTGTAACTTCATAGACTTCCTTCTTGAGTCAGTTGATGTCATTTACCCTCTCTCGCATCTTCCGGGAACCTGCACAGTTGATGTCATTTACCCTCTCTCGCATCTTCCGGGAACCTGCACAAACATATCATTCATTAAGTATCGATAGTTCCGGAATATTAACTCATTTAAGCATAGAAATGAAGTCTTTCTTTAGGGTTTTTTATCACAAAATGGACGCTCATCACTAACCATAGGCTAATAGAAATTACATCCATTTAATACCAAATACAAGTCTAATACAAGTACAATCCTTCAAATGTGGACCCCAGAATACGGATACAAGTCATCCGTATATGGAAAAGGGCCCACTTAATACAAGATAAATAATTGGATTGTCTAGTACAATTAGAAATAAGAACATAATAGTCTTCCAATGTCTGACGCTAATTATACTTCCAAAGTCAAAAGAATGGACCTATAATGCCAAGATGATCCAAGACTTACTGTTGGTTACCTGAAAAGCATGAAATTTGAGAGGATCAACTATCGAAATAGTTGGTGAGTTTACAGTGTGTTTGACCAAAAGATCAGTCATCATTGTGAGCACACAATGATATGTAGTCATAAAAGACAAGACTGTACAGACCGAAGTCCGACAAGGATATAATGACTGTAAAGACCGAGGTCTGACAAAGATATAATGACTGTACAGACCGAAGTCCGACAAATGTATAATGACTGTATAGACCGAAGTCCGACAATATGACTAATATGCCTCGCATAGGATTTCCCGTCTAAAGTGGGGTGCGGACCAGAACTATGACAGTCAGATACAAAAGCTGACAAGACAACCATTAGGATCTCATAATGGTAATAACTACATAAGGGGAACATTTTAGTCTGTCAAACACATAAACATTTAGTCAGCCGACAACATGGCAAGTCTAAGTCACATAGAACAAAATTTCATAAGACATGTATACACATTTTCAGACAGCCGTCAACATGGCAATTATAAGACAAATGATTTAAGTAGCCAAATCTCATGGCATAGACAAAGAAAAATCATTTATAAGGTAGTCGTGTATACAGTAGTACATGCTTTTCAGGCCCAAAGTAAAAAGGAAAAAGGGCGCCATAAACTCACCTTAGCGATCAAAGAGCTAAAAGTATGAGTAGTCCGAGAAAATGAGCAGTCTAGTGTCCACGTCTATCCAAAACCTAGGATATGAGTACGAATGGTAAGGATCAAATCTCACGACGACAAGTATCCTACGTACAACTACTTAGCTATAGACCCTAGAATGCCATGACCAAGAATGTGATTTAATGTTCAATATATATTTGACTCAAATTACTAACGTCATTGACATTGTCATTACCAAGTGTCCATAATATACACCTTACTAGTTAGTCTATATCATAACTCAAGTTCATCTTTTGTCACTAAATTTGGATGGAAAATCAAAGTGTTTAAATGTGTATTTTAACAAGTTTGATACTCTTTTTATCATGATATAAGACTAGTAAATAAGTTTTGGATCATTAGAAGTCGACGGCTAGCCAAACGGAAAAGTTACAAAAATTCCAGGAGGAGGACGACCTTTGCTGATGAGGACGGCTCTTGTCAAAGGCCGTGCTCCCAACAAGGGCCGTACACAAGGGCCGTGCTCTGAAAAAGGACGGCCTCTGTAAAAGGCCGTGCTCTTGCTGTTCGTGAAAACGGGTTTTAAGTGCAGTGTTTGACCATTTGCAATAACCAAATCGTTTTCAACTCAATTCCTTTCATTATAACAAGTATAAACATGTTCAATAGACCTGGGAACAACCCATATCGCTAACCATTTCACCCATTCAACCATTTTGATTTCAAGACCCATTTCAAACCAAATTTCCATTTATCATCAAAACCCTAAATTTACATTTAATTTAAAGGCTTCTAATTCCATTAATAAAACTGAAACAAACTCTTAATTGAATTTAAATCAAATCAAAAGTTTGAAGAAATAAGTCAACTTACCAAATATTGAAGTTCTTGAAGATATAAGTGAAGAAAATGAAGAAGATGATGATGATGATGCCAAAACCTTACTTATTATTGAAAGATGATTATTTCCTTTGAATTTCTCTTCTGATTTCCATGCCAAGACAGAATTTAGTGTCAAGAGTGTTTTGTGTGTGTGTTTTCTTGTGGGTGTGATCGACCAATAAAAGGAAGAAAAGGGGGAAAATGTTTAGTGTCTCTTTTCCCTCCACATAGTCTAAGACCGACCCAAGTGGCTATTTTTGAGATATTTTGTACCCTTTATTCTGTAAAATGCTTACGATAAATACCGTATGACTAAAACTTTATAATTTAAAGTAAAGGTATTTTCCCTCGTTTTATTTAAATTAAGACAAGTCAATAAAGTTTCGTCAAAGTGAACTTTATAATATTAAGTCTAGACAGTCTAATTATTTTGTACAAGACATAACTTTTATATATTTATTTAAAGTTATTTTTAAGACTCGACATACATCTAGATAGCTAATAGTCTACGTCATCGGGATACTTCTAATTGAACTAAGTCAAAAGTCAAAATGTCTAATAATTCCCACGTCTAACGACCGTCTAATTTAGACGAGATTATGATAATGACTGAGCTTAAACGAGATTAAGACTAACCCGGTGTTAATTAATTACGAGTTATCACAGCATCCCCGACTTTTGAGGATTTCGTCCCGAAATTAATTGTTGCTCAGTAAAAAGATGAGTATACTTATCCTTCATATAGTCCTCACGTTCCCAAGTCGAGTCAGATCCATGTTTCGAGTTCCAACGAACCTTGACCAACTTGATACGACTACGTCTAAGTTGTTTGAGCTGATGATCTACAATTTCAACAGGTTCCTCAACGAATTGAAGAGAGTCATTCACTTGCAACTCTTCCACAGGTACAACCAATGTTTCATTAGTTAAACATTTCTTAAGATTCGATACATGAAATGTGTAATGAACATGTTCTAGCTCTTGGGGAAATCGAGCTTATATACCACGGAACCAATCCTTCGAATAATTTCAAATGGTCCGCTATATTGAGGACTAAGTTTCCCTCGCACGCCAAAACGGGCAGTGCCCTTCCAAGGTGACACTTTCAACATGACTTTATCTCCCACTTGAAACTCAAGTGGTTTCTTTCTACGATCTGCATAGCTCTTTTGGCGATCTTGAGCCGCCTTCAGCCATTCCATAATTTCAACAATTCGTTGAGTAGTTTTCTGAACTAGTCCATATTTGTACAAACGACGTTCTCCAGCATCAAGCCAACAGACAGGCGATCTACATTTTCACCTATACAATGTCTCATAAGGAGCACATTTGATGCTAGTGTGATAGCTGTTATTATACAAAAATTTAGCTAACGGCAAAAAGGTATCCCAACTACCCTTGAAGTCAATGACACATGCCCGAAGCATGTCTTCCAACGTCTAATTGGTACGTTAACTTTGTCCGTCAGTCTGTGGATGGTAAGCCGTACTCAAATGCAAGATAAGAACTTGCTCTTGTTATGAAAGATAGTGAAATTCTATTATTCATTTTTTTTTGACTTAGCGCGTCAGCAACAACACTGGCTTCACCGGGATAATATTTAAGTTCACAGTCACAGTCACTGAGTAATTCTACCCATCGTCGTTGTTTCGTATTCAGCATTTTCTGATAGAAGATATGCTGAAGACTCCTGTGATTCGTGAATACAGCACATCAGAACGTTTTCCATGCCATTTGGTAATGCTAGAATAAAAGCATTACATAGTCTGTCCTTTAATGTCTGGAATGCCTTTACCTGGGCATCCTGCAAAATAAATTCCTTAGTCTTCTGAGATCGATTTTGGAAAAGTGTGATGCACCTTCCAGTTGGTCGAACAAGTCGTCAATACGAGGTAAAGTGTATCAATTCTTGACAGTCAACTTGTTCAATTCTCCATAGTCAATTCACATGCGCATAGAGCCGTCTTTCTTCTTGACAAATAGGATAGGAGCTCCCCAGGATGATGAACTTGGACAAATTTATCCTTTTGCTAACAACTCTCGAAGTTGTTCGGACAATTCTTGCATTTCTGACGGCGCAAGGAGATAGGGTGCCTTGGCCACGGGTGCAGCTTCAGGGACTAAGTCTATCCTAAACTCGACAGGTCTGTGAGGTGGAGGTCTCGTCAAATTTTCGGAAAATATCGCCGGAAAATCTTTAACTACTGGAATATCTTGAATACCTTTACCCTCTGGTTTCCTTTCAACTACTATTGCCAAGACACAGGGTATTCTTTTTGTAAGTATCTATTCGCTTTTATTGCCGATACTAGGATAAATTTCTTTCCTGACTTGTCTCCTTGCACTATTAGGGTTTCGTCATTCTGGAGGGATATTCTAACAACCTTCTCATAACAACCAATATCGGCGTGAACTCTAGGCAACCTATGAAAACGTTCCAACAGAAGAACCAGTGCTTCTTTTCACGTCTATCACCATCTAGTTGGTTGCACTAACTGCCGCTTGAAGAGTCAAAGGATTAAAAGTGGTTACGAACCTTCGGATCTTAGGTGACAAGACATAACAGTATGTTTCAACCAATTTCTCCTTTGTATAAACCATACGAGGAACTAGTCTTGCCAACTCATGAAAATGAGTAGTGTATTTCTCGTTGTCTAGCCCGTCCATATTATGATTCCAAAATTCGCCTTCCATTCTTTGTACTTCCTCCCGAGGACAGTACTTTTCCATTAACATCCTTTTAAAGTTCTACCAAGGTATGCTGTTAGTCGGCTCTCGGCTACGAGTCCTAATCTGCTCGTTCCACCATGACAGAGCATGCTTTTGAAATTGAGTAGCGACATATTCCACTTGGTGCTCTTCGGCACAACAACTGATAGGAAGCACTGCCTCTATGCTTTCCAGCCAGTTGATTAGACCGACAGGACATTCGGTGCCATGGAACTCCTTTGGCTTGCAATAAGTGAAGGTCCTAAAGTCACTCCCCTGCAGATGAACTCGAGGAATCACTTGTGCAACAGTATTCTCAACATTATGGCTATTGTCAGCATGTTGATTATTGTTGGTGTTCATGCTCGCCGTGATCTGAGCGACTAAAGTAGGCATAGTGGCGAATAGCTGTTGTGTCACAAATGTCACCATATTATTTTCCCCTCCGATAATTAGGGTAGATCTAGGGCCAGTATTCACATTGACTGCAACAACTTCCGGTCCTTTTTGGATCATAGGTTCTTCCTGTTCAGTTTCATTAGGTCTAGGAGTTGATCGAGTAACTCTCTTTTGAGCAGTTTTCTAGACTGAAGTCTTTTTTTTTTTGGATTTTGTTTCGTGTCTTAGTAGCCATAAGTCAATGACATGAACAAAAATGTCATTGTGAGATTTCCATGAAAAGTTATATAGGAAGTAGCTTTGCAAGACGGATGAGAGTACAAACGCAAGTCAAAATTTGTCGATTTGTACGAACTCATGCGCAAGACAAGACAAGAAATATGGAACATCATATTTCTAGAGTTAAATGAGCATATGACTTAGTTTGAACAAATATGTAAGCCACAAAGACGATCGTATTTCATTGATGTTAGAAAAGTTACATAGTCTGACGAGTACTGTTCAAAAACATGTGGTAACTACATCCACAAAGATAGACTACAAAGTCATAGTGATACGATCCAAAGACATGTGGGAACTACATCCACAAAGATAGACTACAAAGTCATAGTGATACGATCCAAAGACATGTGGGAACTACATCCACAAAGATAGACTACAATTCAAAGTACGAAAGTATGAGTTGTTATAAGTCCTAAACTTACAATACATAACTACTATAGTTACATCTTGATAAGAACGACGATTAGCAAAGCCACGCCTAAAACCACCAAGACTGATAGTATCCAGATCAAAGTTTCAATAGTCTCCTTCCCCTCTCTAGCAACAGTCATAGCCTCAGAGGCATGGTGATAAGCTCCTGTCAACGCTTGAGCTTGATTGTCAATAGCCTCTCTTGTACGGATGAGAGAATTATTCATCCTTGACATTTGTCAAAGAGCATATTCCGACCTATCAGTTGCTGATGCAGCAACTGGCCCTCCTATTAGCAACATCGGGGTTATAAACAGGCACTCTAGAGGAACCCGCAACATACGGATCGCCTAGAAGAATGAAGGACCAAACACGCGGTTGTCCTGAACCGGTGTGGAAAGACCAGGAGCATAAGGATCTCGAGAAGCACAGGGAAGACGAGCTCCCTCGGTAGTCCGTCCTCCTCTGATATGGAGCTACCGGTGACAGAGTCGGTTGAACATGATTAGATATGTCCCATTTCCAGATTCACCTGATGTTAACACCAGATATATGGGGCGAGATTCGTTGTCCGACACCTCAAATAATTCCTCTTCAGAAGAGTGAGGGACCCGAGGAAAGGAATTTGCCATAAAAGGGACTGGAGGAGTACTAGGAACGACATCATTAGAGCTAACTTCGTCCGACATGACAAGTCTAAAAGGATAGTCAAAGTATCCATATAAGTCTAATGGATGAGAGTTCGAGTCCAACGAACAAGACTGTACGCAACACATGAGTTTTTAAAGAGATCTTTGTTTAGTGTACACACATACGATTTTGGCTTCTATTTCTGACATACCTTCAATGTTTATGTATAGGGTGTACCATCGGCATACCCACCACATCTACAGTATGTCGTCCATATAACACAAACCATTCACGTATCTATACAATTTAGGTGATCTTTATCTAGTGCACACACAGACAATTTGGGTGTCTATTTCTAACATACCTTCAATGTTTATGTATAGGGTGTACCATCGGCGTACCCACCACATCTACAGTATGTTGTAAATATAATCCAAACTATCACGTATATACACAATTTAGGATATTTATTCCGAGCGTTATATTATTTTACAAAAATCGGGACATAGTTGATCAGGTTAGGTCTAATTTTAGGAAAATAATATAACTCTCGGACTAACTATCTTAAACCTTAGTAGACTTAGATATCCTTTCGAAACGATAATGGCTATAAATTGAGTTTTTGTAGAGGAAAAACTCTGTATTAACTATAACCTTGGCTCGGATACCAATTTTTAAAGAAATAATCATCTTTCAATAATAATTAAAGTTTTGGCATCATCATCATCATCTTCTTCATTTTCTTCACTTATATCTTCAGGAACTTCAATTTTTGGTAAGTTGACTTATTTCTTCAAACTTTTGATTTGATTTAAAGTTATTTTTAAGACTCAGCATACATCTAGATAGCTAATAGTCTACGTCATCGGGATACTTCTAATTGAACTAAGTCAAAAGTCCAAATGTCTAATAATTCCCACGTCTAATGACCGTCTAATTTAAACGAGATTATGATAATGACTGAGCTTAAACGAGATTAAGACTAACCCGATGTTAATTAATTACGAGTTGTCACACAAGAGGTGAATTAATGCTCTGCGGTTTCCTCATGCAACCCATAGAGAATCAGAGACGGCAACCAGTGTATGGAACAATAATACTTCGACGAGCTAAACACATGAATGTTGGCAGCCCATCTAAATCAGCTCTCCAAGCTGTAAAGGTGGCTTTTTTAGGGACCGAGTAGGGTTGTCCCATGTGAACTTGTAATGTCTCTCGCACCAGTGCTTCTTAGCCCCATACCCATCTAGCATATTTTTTGTACTCAGTTGTTCCTTAATTTTCTTTTTTGGCTGCTTTTTGATTTAAAAAGACAACTTTTTATGAATGGATAGGTTAGACTACCAGTGTAACTAGACTACTACTAATTTAATTTAAGCCAGCTGTTAGGTCCAGATTTACTGGACTTGCTCCAAACATAACTACTAGAGCCCTCTGAAGATTTGTCCAGAAATTATGTGAAGACCAGTGAACAACTTCTGGATTTCACCAGATTTGTTCACTGGACTTCACTCCAGTCAAGATCTGTCCACTGAAGAACATTCTCACTGAAGTCGAAGACTGAAGTCTGAAGAAAGAAGTCTGACAAATAGCGGAGCTCACTGGAAGACTTACTAGATCTCCTGACTGGAGTCCTTGTCAGTGTTCTAGACCTTAGAAGTCTGAACACTGATTACGAGGAATTGACTTTATGCCTTTACATGCCTTTAACCGGACAATCCATTTGTCTTTTGTTAAAAGCCTTACACGCATGTAAAGGTGGTTTGTTAATTAGAAGACAAGTCACTGTCATGTGACTTTATTCTTGTACTTTAATCAATGCTTTTAAGGAATTAATGTAATTTCCTTAAATGCATGTAACCATATTTGTACGGCAAAAAGAATATTGTATTTATTCTTTTTACCTATAAATACCAAGTCACTTCGTCCAAATGACATACTATTGCAACTTGGTGCCTTTGCTCAAATACTCTCGATCTAAACAGTTATACTTCACAACTTTAAGTATTGCGATCAAAGAGTTGATTTAGCAAAGATTAGATCACTTGTAATTCATAGGTTGTTTAGATACTTACTTTGTAATATCTTGTTCCGCAACAACCTTGTATTTTATTTAACATCAATAAATAAAATACATTTGAAAATTACATTGTGTCTCACCATTTACTTACTTGCTTATCTTTATATTGCTTAAGTACGTATTACGTTATATATATTCTTGCATTTATATTAATCGTAATACTAGTCCAATCTAGTGCTTACTTGATATTTAATACTAGTCATCACTAGTGATTACTTGACTTGTTATTCTACACTTGTGGGTTAAACCATTGAGTGAGGGACTTCACAATTGGTAACAGAGCAGAAGGCTAACATACTTGCCTAGATCTGCATTCTCTCGATGGCCAACCCAGAGAATACACAAGGAAACCCTTTAAATGCTGGACCTCCACCTATAAATGAATTTGAACAAACCAATGACCATACTAACAATAATCCACCGCCACCACCTCCTATTCCTGCTTCTCCACACGTGCATGTGCACTACTCGAATACTCCTGTTCCCAAATTCAGTGGGAATGGTGATGAATTTGGCACGTGGAAGGCTAGGATGTTATTACATGTTACTGGTATTGAGAGGAATATGCTTAAAATTTGAAATGAAGGACCCTATATTCCTAGAAGTCCTCTCAATCCACTTCTTGATCCAACTGGAGCAAGATCTGGGAGGGAAAAGAGAGAGGAACATTGGTCTGAAGAGGAAAGGATACTTGTTAATATTGACACTACTTTAAAAGTCATGATCCTCGGGGCCGTTCCTGAAGCTCTAATTCCTACATTAGTGCTTTATCCCAGTGCCAAAAGCATGTGGGATGAACTAGTGAACCAGTATGAAGGTGGTGGTGATACTATTGTTACCAGGAAAGTAGCTTTAAATAAGAAGTAAGAGTCATTTTTTGCCCTACCCAATGAATCATTAACTGGTACCTACACCAGATTTATGTCTATCATAAACCAGTTAAGAGGGCTTGGGGTAGAAAAGGACAAGGACATACTTCTTGAAAGATTTTGTGATATTCTTCCTTCAAAATGGTCTCATATGATCGTGGTCTTGAGACAAGGTAAAACCTTGCATTCCCATACTCTGTCATCTTTGTATGGAGCCTTCAGATTCACTGAAGAGAATCAAGCCCAGAGAATTGAGGCAGAAAAAGATGCTATTAATCATGCTTCCAGTAGTTCCCCAGTGGTTAGTCATACTGAACCACCATGTGCAGCATTAATGTCTTTCGAGAATGTATTTTCGATGAAGAAGATGATGTCTAAATTAATGGATTCTGGAGTCATGAATAATATCTCTCCAGATTATGATGAAACTGACAGTGATGCTCTAATGACTATGATGGCTAAAACGTTTAACCATTTCAAAGCCAGAGCTAACAGACCCACTGGACACAATGCACCCAGTTCTTCCACTGATAAGACCAATTTGACATGCTTTAAGTGTGGCAGAAAAGGTCATTTCATGAAATAGTGCAAGTCCAGTCAGTTTGTCTCACAATCTGGTCCATCACCTTCTTATAACAAGCCTGATGATAGCTACAGATTAAAATACAAAAAGCTTAAGGCTCAGATTGCTCTCCTGTCTGCAGAAAAAGATAATAATAAATGCATGGTGGCAAAAGAAGAATGGGTTCCCTCTGATGACTCATCAGTCAATGATGAAGAGGAAAAAGATTGTTGTTACATGGCTCTAGCCGATGAAGAGCATCTGGTGAAAGAAGATGTCACATCTGAAAGATGGGTGGACATTGTCATTAAAAAGGTAATAGATTATTACAAAGAAACTGATCCTGAGTTAAAATTGGACATTGCTGAAGCTTTAAACTCTGATTTAATGTTTGTGGAAACTGTTCATTCAGAAATGTCAAATAATTTTGAAACAGATTTTTCTGAAATGACAAACTTACAATCTAAGTTAAAAGAATTGCAAGATATTGAACTAGCTTTCAAAGCACAAGTTTTGGTTACTGAACAGCTGGTCCAAGAAAAGGAAGCACTGGAAAATCTTTTGTCAAAAGAAAAACTTGTTATCTAGTCATGGCTTGAGACCAAGAAACCATATGATGCTGCACGTAACCAGTACCCCTCCCAAAAACGTGCATATTTAGGGGGTGATGTTAATGCTGCTGCATTAATACCTGTTGTTAACCGATTGCCTGAAGTGTTAAAACCGAGCACTATCTATGATGAACCAACAACACCCAAAACTTGTATTATTACTCCTGTTCAATTGTCTGAGGTTAAGACTGGAGCCACAAAGATGAATGCTCCAGTCAAGAAGGTTAAGCAGAATAAAGATGAATGCCTCAATCATCTTCTAAAGAACCCCAGGTTCAGAAAAAGAAGAATGTTGTTCCTCTACCTAAGCCAAAAGTACAGTCAACTGGAAAGGCTATGGTGTCATTTGAAGAAAATATTTTGTTAAGGTTAGAAAGTCAGTTTCAACTACTGGCTCGACAAGTTCAAAGTTGTAATGCAAGAATTAACAATTTTGTGGGTACTTCATCTGGCCCTAAACAAAATACAAAACCTTTTTCAAAGAAAGAAAAATCGAGTACACCTATTGTTAAGCAAAAGAAAAAGGTTTGAAAATTGTCAGCTCCAGTGGTGTCAACAATACCATGTTGGAAAACGTGTTTAAGCACGTTCCCGGATCGATTAACACGAGATCTATACAATCATAGATGTGCGGAATCCGTCTATGATCGTCTTTAGGGTTAATTAATGATTATCATGATAAACACATACGAAGATAATAAGAACAGGAGATAAACACGAAAATACTATCATTAATCATATGATTACAAGGTGAATCCGTATGAAAAACATCTACAATGATTACGGATTACAATCATTGAGACGAATCATGATAGTTTGGGCGGTATCTCGAGGTATAGATCCCTACCTCCAGAACCTAGTGAATGACTCTATGTTGCAACTAAATCATCAACCTAAATTCGTGACCTAAGACTTATATTTATAGGCTGAACAAACGGACTGGGCTGTCAAATTCGTACAAACGGGCTGGGCCTTACTAACATAATAGTTCTTACGAACTTAATCTTCGTAAGGCATATATGTACGAAGTTAATAGTTCTTACGAACTTAAACTTCGTAACCATAATTGTACGAATTTCTCAGCCTTTTAGAATTATTGCATCGGACAACAAATTGTGCACTTTATGTGCTCTAACAAACTCCCCCTTGGCCGGTGCAATCAATTCTTCACAAACCGATATTAGTTATAGAAAGTCTAAATGAATAGCCTCCCCTTTAACTTGAGATATCGGATCTTCAATGTTGAGACTCGATCTTCTGAAACTGCAATCTGATCTTCAACCTGCAAAATCTCTATATCTTCATGAAAACTAACCAACCGAACACTTCTCGCTGTAGTTCTCCCCCTCAGTAGTAGCACCTCCAAATTAAACATCAGCAATCTTCCACCCTAGGATTTATTGCCGGAGACTCTGCTCATCTTGCTTAATTGGCATGTAATGGCAGAGTTGAATTTCCAGCAATCAACATCAAATCAATTAGCTCTCACAAAAATAAGAAACTCTGTAACTTGAATCACAAACTGTAGTAACATGAATCCTGTCTCAACTAGCAATGTCTGACTCTGTCTTTTATCTTCACAACTCTACCAATCACCCGAAGCCTTTCTAATCAGATATCCTCTTCAGTTGTATACGCTGCCATACATAAAGATCTTTATCTTCGTGACTGCTCCTTTCAGTCACCTAATATCATCTCTATGTCTTGGAATATAGATAAGATTCAATCTTCAAATACTCAACAACAAGTAACCAGCTTCATTGCACCAACATTTCAACAGTTCAAACCGCTATATCAAAAAGATCAACTTCTAATAATACTCCAATAATAACATGATGATCTTCAAACTCGAACATTATAATACTTTAATCACCATCAACCGTTAAACTGAATGAATGAACATAATAACCTTTGATCTTCAATGAATGTCGAGTAGTTCATATTTTTGCTTAGAAATACCGAGTAGTTCATATTTTTATCACCCCCATTTCTCTGCAAAAATCTTGAACTTCAGCCTGTCTTAGGTATCTCCTATCCTGTATGAGGTTCCAAATGGCCTAGAGCATATAACAACTGCAAACTCTTCGCCGGTAACAGGGTACCCCATTTTCCCTCCAAATTATCTGGGAAAAACACCTTTACGTGAAACATTGGTATTCACGTAAATTATTGAATCTAAGATGGTAGGAAAAATTCGATGATTGTCGAAATTTTGTGCCGAAACCGTGCCAAATATGCGCGAAAACGGACCAAAATTTTTCGACCATTACCAAATTTTGAATCTCGCGTAAAAATCCACTTCTAAGACCATAGAAGAAATTAAATTTTACGACCATTACCAAATTTTGAATCTCGCGTAAAAATCCACTTCTAAGACCATAGAAGAAATTAAATTTTACGACCATTACCAAATTTTGAATCTCGCGTACCAAATGTTTTTTTTTTTTTTTTTATAACTACCCTGTTGTGTGCTTCCATGTAATTGATCTTCTTATGTTGAAACACACTGAACCTCTAAAGTAGCTTGAGAACATCTTCGTCGTCTGATAAGAACCATATACGAAATTGTCTCAGCTAGAACGACTATCTTCGTGATGACATCAACTCTCAGTTAAACTAACTTCTTGATGACATCAGCACAAACTTAGATGTTATCTTCGTAAGAACTAAGTCTGCATGAAACGAAGTTTAAGTTCGTAAGAACAACTAACTTCGTAAGTGAAATCTAACTTCGTAAGAACAAAGTTACTTTGCAACCAAATGCTAAGTTCGTAAGTGTAAGTTCGTGAGGTAAAAAAGGTTAAGTTCGTGAGGTGTTTTTGGCTATTTTGGGTTAAGTTCGTAAGGTGAAGACCTCATTTGTACAAAGTTAAGACATAAGTTCGTAAGAACAACGAACTTTGTAAGTTAAATTTGTTTCCTATCTTCGTAAGATGAACTTAGAACGAATTTAAAGTTAAATTCGTTTCCTATCTTCGTTTTGCAAGATTCAAAACGAATTTAGCAGATCTGGTCGAAATTTTTCATCAAAAACCTAATTTTCAGATCTCGTTTGAGGAAATATCATCCTCCAAAGCTCTGATACCATGTTGGCTGAGATTAGTGCTATGAAAGACAAAGTTAAACATGCTGTGGCTGTAGAAAGAGTAGGTGGTGAAGCTTATGCATTGTTAGCTAAAAAGTGTGCTACAACTGAGAAAGAACTGGCTGATGCTAGAATAGAAATAGTGGAATTACAAGCTAAGGTTGATTCTGCTAGACATGATGAGCTTTTAATGCATATGAAAAAGTTTGAGGATTCTCCATCTAAGAGTTCTGACACTGCTAAGGTTTCTTACAATAGCATGCCTCCTCCTTTCAACAATAACTATACTCCTGTAGAACCCAATATTCCTGAAGTCCTACTTCAACCTAGTGTTGATGTTGGTAAATCGAAAGACTCGATTCCTAAGCCTAATTTGACTGAGGAGACAACAGAGTCTAAAGGAGTTTCTTCTCAACCTACCAAGGAAGAGAAATTGAAAGGTGTCGTCCTAGATTCGTCCACTTCTTATGGTCAGAAAGACAGTATTACTCACTTTACACTTCGTAAGAGTAGTAGGGTCTACACTGAGTTAGAATTTCCGTTATCATCTTTTGACCCTAAGAGGATTGATAAAGTCTGGGATGTTGATATTAAGGATATAAAGCGATTAAGTCGGTTGCGTCAAACTCCTTTACCTAAGCAATCTAGGGATAGCCAATCTGAAGATGAATTAGTTGTTAATGTCGAAGCAACTAAGGTTTTAAAGCATATTTTAGTGCCTGCACGAAAGAAGTCCCCAAGTAAGTCTAGGATATCACCGACCAAACGAGACCATGAGGATTCTAGAAAAACATGTAAGTCAGTGGACATTAGTGAATCTGTAAGTACCAATAATAAGGTAGATACAAAGAAAAAGACTAAGGTCCTCTCTTGCTTTGCTTGTCATGAAAAAGGTCATGTTTACAGTGTATGTCCTAATCGACCTCGGAGATCGGGTTCTCCTTCAAAGGTTTCCACCTCGGAAGGAAAAGGGGGGTTGGGTAATGATAAACAGGTTCATGAGACTAAAGTTCACTCTTCTACAAAACCGTTTACTATACCTCATCGACGTGAATCTCCACCAAAAGGTTCATCCCCTAAGGAACAAAGATTCACTACCCCCAGTGGGAGTTCGAGTCGGTCACAAACACCTCCAAGTCGTAATTCATTTTATGACAGAATTCACTCAAGTGTTAGACCTTCTTTTGGCTCTCATTCCCCAAGACCTTCTCCGACGAGAGGTCAGAAGTCTTCTCCAGTGAGAAGACAAGTTGAGAATCAAGTCACACCCACGGCTTCTAGCAATGGATATTGGACTGAACTGATTCTCAAGGATGAGAAAGGACGACCCAAACCTATGAAGGTTTGGGTCCCCAATGAAAACTAACTTTTCTCATTTTATGTGCAGGGAGTTCCTAGGAAACCAATTCATTTGTGGTACCTTGACAGTGGATGCTCCAGGCACATGACAGGGGACAAGAAACTCTTGTCCAATTATACTGGTATAAATGGGTCATATGTTAGTTTTGTTGGATCCAAGGGCGGCAATATCACCGGTCAAGGAGATGTCGTCAATGGACAACTTACTCTCGAAAGAGTTAACTATGTGGAACAACTTACTCGCAATTTAATGAGTGTCTCACAGATCTGTGATAGGGGCAACAATGTTCATTTCACAGAAAAGGAGGCATACATCTTGAAGCCGGGGTTCGTTATTCCAGAAGAATGGATTATGCTCAAAGCTCCTAGGAAGAGAGACATCTATGGCTTACTTGTAGGTGTTGATAATCCAAAGGAGCCCCTTTGTTTGTTGAGCAAGGCAAATGAGTCTGAATCTCTCCTATGGCATCGTAGAATGGGACATATCAACTTTCGGAAGATGAATGACCTTATCAGTCTTGGGATAGTTGACGGTGTGCCAGTTAAGAAGTTTGGGATAGTCAACTTTCGGAAGAAGTTTGAAAGGAAAGCAACATAAGAATCCGCATAAATCCAAAGTACTCAACTCTATTTCCAAACCATTCGAATTACTTCATATGGATCTCTTTGGTCCTGTGAACAAAAGAAGCATTGGAGGGATGTCTTACTGTTTGGTGATCACTGATGATTACTCGAGGTAGTCATGGGTATTCTTTCTGAAGACCAAGGATGAGACCGCAGAATGATTTATGGATTTTATCAAGCAAGTTGAAAATGTCCATGGAGTCAAAGTTAAGAGAATCAAGAGTGACAATGGTACTGAGTACAGTGCACCATATGAGCCACAACAGAATGGCGTGGCTGAAAGGAAGAACAGGACATTGATTGAGACAGCCAGGACGATGCTTGCTGATTTAGGGCTTCCTATTACTTTCTGGGGAGAGGCAGTGAATACAGCTTGTCACATTTTGAATCGGGTTTTTGACATTAAACGGTTTAAGAAAACTAGTTATGAACTGTTGCACAACAAAAAGCCCAATTTGCAGAATGTTGAGCCTTTCGGTGTTCCTTGCACTTTTCTTAAAACTCTTGCTTAAGGGAAATTTGAACCTAAATCTGAGGAGGGTTTCTTTCTGGGTTATGTCCCAAGTACACCGATTAGGCGTGTGTACAATCAGAAGACTTGGCAAAGTAGATCTTGGTACAAATGTCGTAATTGTCAGTCATAAACCTACTGTACACATTGGTCCTGCTAATAATTTTGATTATCATGGTGTCTTCACTTCTTTTCGTGGTCCTGTTTCTTTTGCAGGTGTTCCGACTGTGGAGGATGTCGTTACTCTCCATGATCCTCTGGATGGTGGACCGGTTTCTGGTTCTTCTTCTGTTTCCTCACCAATAGTTAAGCCTACTTCTGAATTTGGAGAATCTAGTGGGACAAAAGTAGCAGATTCTACCTTAGAGTCTGCTCCTATAGTCCCTACTGATCCTCTGCATGTACCTCTACCTGATTCTCCTTTCTATGATACTGATGACACGGAAAGTGAAACTCAGGAGGAGCCTCAAACTCCAGATTATAAAACTCCAGAGCAACATGTGCAGATGAATTTGGGAAATGATCTTTCGGTCGATAAGGTTCCTCAAACTAGGGTCAACAAGGATCATCCAGTCGAGCAAATCATTGGTGATGCTTCTGCCTCTGTTCACACGAGGAATCAATCTAAGAAACCGTCGTGTATGTTTGCTGAAGTTAAGGATACTGGGGCAATTACTTGGTACTTGTATTATTGCTTTATCTCTCAGGTTGAGCCTAAAAATGGCTCAATTTCAAAAGCTTGAGGTATGGAAGTTAGTTGACTTACCTCCGGGTGAATCTCCTTTAACAACGCGTTGGGTTTTTCGTTGTAAACGAGATGACAGAGGTGTAGTCACTCGCAATAAGGCTCGATTGGTGGTTAGAGGATTTGAGCAACAAGAAGGCTTTGATTACGATGAGACATTTTCCCCTATAGCTAGACTTGAAGCTATTCGATTATTTCTGGCATATGCTAGTTATAAAGGTACTAAGGTGTATCAGCTTGATGTAAAGAGTGCCTTTTTGTATGGAGACATTAAAGAAGAAGTGTATGTAGAACAACCTGCCGGGTTTGAGGATCTAGACTTTCCTAATAGAGTATATCGTGTCGATAAGGCTTTATATGGTTTACATCAGGCTCCTCGATCGTGGTATGAAAAATTGTCAACACATTTGAAGGAAAGTGGTTTTACCAAAGGTTCTATAGACAGCACGTTGTTTATTAAATGGAAAGGGAAGGACTACTTGCTTGTACAGGTTTACGTCGATGACATCATTTTTGGTTCATCTGATGATAAAATGTGCAAGGAATTTGAACAGAGCATGAAGGCTAAGTTTGAGATGAGTGCTATGGGGGAATTAACCTTCTTCCTTGGACTCCAGGTGGATCAACTGAAGGATGACTTCTTTATACATCAGACCAAGTATGTCAAAGATCTTCTTACTAGGTTTCGAATGTCTGATGCTAAGGATGCTATTACTCCCATTAAGACTAATCATGGGTTGTGTCCTGATAAGCCTAATGATCCATACGTCGATGCCACTCAATATCGAGCTATCATTGGATCCTTGATGTATCTGACAGCCTTACGTCCAGATATTACCTTTGCTGTTTCTATGTGTGCTAGATATCAGGGTAATCCGAAAGAGTCTCACTTGAAAGCTGCGAAAAGGATTCTTCTTTATGTGAAAGCCAAGCCTCGTCTAGGTCTTTGGTATCCCATGTATGGTTCTTTTGACTTCGTAGCTTATACTGAATCGGATTATGGTGGTGACAACTCGGATAGGAAATCAACGTCAGGTGGATGTCAGCTTTTAGAGGGGAGAATTATATCGTGGCAGTGCAAAAAGCAGACATCTGTTGCATAGTCTTCCTGTGAAGCAGAGTACATTGCTGCTGGATATTGCTGTTCTCAGGTGCTTTGGATACAGCAACAATTGCGCGATTATGGTATGAATATCTCCAATACTCCTATTTGTATTGATAATAAGTCTGCCATAGATATTACCAAGAATCCAAAAACCTTTAAAGTCACCAAGCACATAGATTTAAAGTATCATTTCACACGTGACTGTTTTGAGAAAAAGCTTATTCATTTAGAAAAGGTTATTACTGATGATAATCTTGCTGATCTATATATTAAAGCTTTTGATGGACCTCGTCTTGAGTTGTTATTTCAACTCAATAGTATGAAGAATGCCGAGTAGTTTCTCTCAAAGAACTTAAATTTATTTTTCGTGTCTTTGTAGTGTAAGTCGTACATAGATAGAGTCATAAAAATACAAAAAGAGTTGTCTTAGTATAAGTTTGTATATATCTAGTGTCAAAAAAAAAATACAAAAACATTGAAAAATCGAAAATCCAAAAAAATATGAATAAAGTAAGGTTACTGCGATAAATGATGAGAAGTGACGATACATTAGCTTTTAAGCCTGCTCAATCGTAATATAACTGATTAGTTTAGTGATTACAATTTGGGATATATCGGTAGACACAAAGTACCAAGGTTTCCTTCAATCTGAACTTAAATTATACAATGTTCTTGTGGGAAACATATTCAGATATATGGCTGAGATTGCTTGCTTTTCAGTAATGAATTGATCTAGTCCTTAAATTTTGTGAAAGATCTAGCATTACTATAAGATTTGTTCAATGAATAGGCAAGAACCTCTACCAATCATGAGCATAAAAGTAAATGTGATATTGTTATGCAAATCAAATGAATGCAAATTAAGGGGCTAATGTGGTCTTTGAGATTCGGACAAGTATGTCCTCGGGGTGTCTTTGTATACCTAGTCTACCTAAAGCTTCCACCTTGGGATAGGTTGTCAGAAAGTTCGCTACATGGATCTCATAGAAAATCACGGGTTCCTTATAAATCATGAAATGCAGAAGCAAATATGTGAAATCACAAAGTAATTCAATTCAGTTATCCACAAAGTGTCTCATGATTGGTTAAGGATGTTTTTGAATATATTGAATATTTGTTATTTTAGTGCTTGTGTCGATTACGGAAGTATATCTGAATGTGGGTTACATAAGTTCGCAAACTATTCAAATGGCATATTAGGCTACTCGGGTTATATGGTGACTGTCCTTGGCCAGGGTATGTCGAAAGTGTCATAACTCAAAGGAGACTGGAAGTACCGAGTGTTTAAGAGGACAAACATACCGGTAATCGCTGTTTGGTCACGGTTCAAAACTTATAATAAGAGAATTATTTCTCACCCGCAGGCTTATGTAACATGCTAACCAGATCTAATCAGCAGTAATCATGCATAATGTGAATAATGTATAAAGTCAAGTTAATTAGAATTTAGATTAGTTTATTATTCTGCAATTTTTATTCTGTGTTATTTTTCTTTTTAATTGAGTCAAAATAGTATTTTTATAAGTTCTTATTGCACGAGAGACCCTATTCAAATTCTGAGTATATGTTTTGCTAAATTCCTTCATGTGAATTTTTAATGAGGTTGTGTGGTTTGTTTACAAAGAAGATTTTCTAATATGGACATTAATTTGTTTAAGTTTAGAAAATGATCTTTCAAGTGTTATGTGAAATGTTAAAGTTATTTTGTAACAAGTTAAGTATTTGATTAATAACTTGTTGACATTTTAGGGTTTGACAAGAAATGACCTTCCTTGATCTTTTGTTAGATTTTTAAGTTATTTCATATTTGTTAACCCTGATTGAGAGTACTTGTAGCTTGAATTTTCTGCATTATACTGTTTTGTTCTCAATGCGTTGATGAGTTATGTGGTAAGTGTGCAGTGTTCAGGTTAAGAAGATAAAGTTGGAGTGCTGATTTCTGTTACTACATTGTTATTTACACGGATGATATCATGACGATAAGATCCTTGGTGTGTAGTGATAATATTTGTGATGCAGATTTGAGCATGTGAAGGATGAGTACATGAACTTGTTTTTGGCATAGTTATTTATTTATGATTCATGTATTTAATGAAAATAATCAAATTTGATATTAGTTTCTTTTGAATTTCATGCTGTGATTTATGACATACTTTTGGAAACTTTACTAAGTTCTTCAGTGAATTTTTGTTGGATAGTTCATTGTTTGTTAAGTTTTGTAGACGGCATCTAGTATGGGACTTAAGTGTTTCAAGATGGTTTGCCGTCACGCATATCTATGATCAAAGGAATTTCTCGGTGTCATAATCGTCATTGGTAATGAGGTTCATATATAAATTGATTATTTTTAGGGTTGTTTATGGTTAGTGTTTAAACCATGAGTTTTCATTCAAGATTATAATGTTCGGTTATATACTTACATTATGATTATGAATTTGGGTGATAAGCACATTTTTAGTACAAGGCATGAACAGGTTGCTTTCTAACGAGTTTTTGCTATGTACAGATTGTGATGAAGGGTCTTGTTTTGGAAGATTGCTTGGATGAAAATCTGAAAAATTTTCAGAAACTTGCTGAAATCTGCAATATTTTCTGATTTTGATTTGTTCTTACGAAGTTAACTGTTATCTTCATTAGAAACTATTTTGTTCAAACGAAGGTTATCTTCGTTTGGCTAACTTTGTTTGTGGAGTTTAGCTCGACCCATAGTTAGCTCATTTTTATTTCACTATATAAAGGGTTTTTTCTTCGTTTCTATTTCACAAAACGAAAATTACTCTTATTTTCGAGCAAAACCCTAAAACCCAAACTCTTTTCTTTTCTCTCTATCTACTTTGTTTTTCTTGATTCGTTTTGCAAACTGTGATCTAAGTAAGTGTTTGATGTTATTTTCATTCACGAACATGATCTAGGTTTTCTATGTTTCCTCGATTTGATTCTATATATCTATATTTTTGAAATCTTTAACTGGTTTATTCAAACGAAGTTGGACTTGTGCAAACGAACTTAGACTTTACTTCAAAACGAATTTAGATTTGTGAACATGGACTTAGATTTTGGATTGAACGAAGTTAAATTGGGTAGAAACGAAGTTAACTTTCGATTATGCCTTACGAACTTAGACTTTAGTTGATAAGGAACGAACTTAGCAAGGCTTAACAAACTTAGTTTCTTAGCAATGCTTACGAACTTAGTTTTTGTCCAAACGAACTTAGATTTCGTTTATAAGTTACGAACTTAGAAGATAAGTTATAACTTACGAACTTGCATGTCCAGTTTAGACTTTACGAATTTAAACTTCGTTAGGTGAAAATTTAGACTTTAGTTCTTACGAATTTACGATTTATCTTCGTTTCGTTATTGCTTACGAATTTAGATTCTATCTTCGTTTCTGTATACTTAACGAATTTAGTGCCTATTTTCGTTCAGTTTGAATATTTTCGTACAGTTTTTACTTTGCGAAATTATTGATTAGGTTTTTCAATTCTGCAATTCATTTATCGTGATTATTTCTCTTGTTTCGATATTGTGATTGGTTTTGCAGAAATGGCTCTCGCTCCTCGTCAGTTTGTGAAGAAACATAATCTCTGCACTGAATCTTGATCCCGATCAGCATAATTGCGAACATTTTCATGAAATGTTTAACTACATTGCTCGCTCGCGATTATTTTTTGCTTTTTGTGATTCGCCGAGACTTGTTAGGCAGTATATCGATTCTTTTTGGTCCACTGCTCATGAAGTCATGGTTGAAGGACAGAGTTTTGTACAAGCTACTGTTGAAGGCATCACCTTTGATTTCCATGCTGAATCACTTCGTACTATTTTGCATCTAGGAGCAGAACCGGAAGTAGAAGAAGAGGAAGACGTAGAGATGACTTATGAGTTTGAACTTCTTCTTCGCTGTTTTCAGAGAATGGGATTTGTTGGCCAGGTCAAACTTCCTTTTGACAAAAGTGGTTTTCAGGGAAGATGGAGATATCTGGCGTATGCATTGCTCGTCTGTTTGAGCAATTGCAAGGCTGGTTTTGATCAACTGTCTGCTCAGATTGCGTCGCAGATGGTTGCATTGGTATATAATCGACCTTATCCTTTCTCGCGATACTTTTATCAAGAGTTTATTGATCAGCTTAATGCTAGGGGGAGGAAGAGATTTCTTTTGTATCCTCGCTTTGTTATGGCTGTAGTTAGACACTTTTGTCCTGACTTAGTGTATGACCAAGGTCCTCGCTACGTTCTTCATGCTTGGCCTTCGCGTCTTTTTGCTGATCTTGAAGCCAATACAAGTAATGTGGCTGGTCTTCATGATCCACCACTTTTTGGTCACCTGATTAATCCAAACTATCGATCTCGTCTTGAGAATGATATGTTTGTGGATGATGTTGATGACGATTCTGATTCTGGTAATTCTGAAAGTTCTGTTGATGGTTCTGATGATGATTTAAGTGATGCGTCTGATGGTTTGGATGATGGAAATGATGGAGGTGATGTTGATAGTTTCGACGGTTCTGTTGCTACAAATGAGACAGACACAGATGATTCTGTTGCTGCTGAACGTCGAACTAAGATGATTCATGATATCTCGGCTGCTTCTGAAAGCGATCATTTGCATCAGTCGTTTGATCAAGAGGGTGTTGCGTTCCATAGAGAGCGTAGAAGTAAGGCTTGTCATGCAGTTCCCGCTGTTTCAGATTCAGCTAACTCCATTCCTGATGCTGCTGAGATTGATCCTGATGTTGCAGCTCAACATGATTCTGAATTGCGTGAGATTTTTGAAAATATAACAGAGCCAGTTCGGTTAGTCCGGTGAAACGGCAAGGGGATGTTGAACTTCAATATATCAGAATTAAGCGTCGACGTGTTGTTGAAGCTTCTTCTGTAGCAATGCCTGATCCTCCAAGACCAACTGCTGTTGTTGTTCCTATTGTTTCACAAGCACCAGTTTTTCGTCCTCTGGTGGCTCCTTCTTTATCTTACCCACTTCCTTCCGATTCTTCGCTTGGTCATCGTGTTGATCTTCTGCAGACTAGAGTTCGTACTTTGGAGTCTGATCTCACCGATACTCGCGCCGCCTTGACTTTTTTGATCAACTGGGTCAAGAATCAAGGGGGAGAAGTTCCTGAAGAGGTCTGCAGATTGTCAGCGGTTCAACCAAGATGTCAGAATGACGATGATGATGCTGATAATGCTGGTGATAGGAATGTTTCTCGCCCAGTTGAAGATAAAGGAAAGGGTGCAGAGATCGAGGGGGAGACAGGAGGTGATACTTCTGCTGTTGGTGCTTCTGGTACTAGTGCTGGTCCTTCTGGTGCTCCTCGTGATTTAGGTATCTAATTTTGATTATGATAGAGATTTTTAGATAGAATGTATATTTGATTGTGTGTAATAAGTTATGACATTTTGTGTAATGAAAATGTAATCTATCTTATTTCAATACAAGTACATTTCATCTTTATTATAATTATCATGATTATTCTTTCTATTCTGGTGTTCATTTTGTGTAAATTTAAATAGATGATCCAGATTATACAGATTTATTCTTTGATGGTGATGAGCTCGAGGAAGGTGAATTTGTTCCTGAACCAAATTTAAACATATTCAAGAAGCCTTATAGGTTTGATGAAGTATGGGACTCAATTCCTGAAGATCCATCGATTGAAGAGAGTAGAGTGTTGGATCAGAAGAGATCAGATGTTCGGGAAAGAATGCTTCAAGTTCCATTTAGTAGCCAAACTCAAGTTCTACATTTTGTTGTGTATGCTAAGAATGGTGATGCATTGATTCCGTCTGATTATGAGATTAACGTGACAAGACCATTCAATCCAAATGATTTTCCAGTTCCTCTCAGAGATGATGATTCATTACATATGGTTGATCAACATATTCCCGAGAAAAGAGTTAATGAATGGATAGTACATAGGGAAACGTGGAAACCAAATTTGTATTGGACTCATATCTCAGACAAAGATGCTGCAAAGTACAAGACAATCATCTGGAGTTGGTTTTATGATGATGAACTGAAGCTGTTTGTTCTTAAAAGACCAGAAGGTTGTCAGTATTTAGCGTGGTGTGAGAGACATTTCAGGAGTTTGTGTGAAGAAGATTTACATGAGCTTGGAAATAACTGGATTATCAATCCAAGTGATGATGGCTTAGCTGATGTTGTTGGTAAGAATCTCCGAAATGATTTCTGGTTGAGAAAGAACATGAAAGATTCAGATAAACCACAGTTTAAGATTGAGCCAAAATCGAAGAAAAGAGTGGTCAAGCCAGATAAAACAGTTGAGTATGTTCAACATGATGTTAAGTGTATGATCAAAGTCCCTGCCAAGAAATGGGCACAAGATGTCTTGGACAAGATGGATAATTGGGAAATTGATCGAAAATCTGGTGAAGCAAAGATGTATGCAAACTCAAAGAAGAAGATTTTGTTGAGAAGAGTATATGATCCGATGCAGTTGGTGAACTTCTCAAGAAATGATCTGAGGAAGTTATACGATACAGAGTGTTCGTTCTTGCCATTTTGGAAGCATGAAGAAAGTCGATATCGTAAGATACTTCAACTCTGCTTACATGAAGATATTCATGCGAATAGCAAAAGATTGTTGTTTGATGCATGATCAGATTTTGAAGACTGAAGAAATCGAAGGTGCTGCTGTCAAGGGGGAGTTTGTTGATGCACGTTGATGTGACAACAGCAACTTAGATTTGATATGTCGTTTAGATTAAGACATTATGTTATTTTATGTCGTATCTATATATGTAATTGATAGATTATGGACTTTATGTTTCGGTAATGATCGATTACATGTTTTGGTGTTGTATATATGTGTTATGTATGATGTTTGTTGTGTGTTATACAAGTACAAACATAATATGTGTTAGGATTCCTTGAATGATGAAACACTAAGGAATATAACTAAGTCTTACATCTAACGAAGATAAGGTATATCTTCGTTAGAGGCAAACGAAGATAAACTTCGTTTGGTACAAACGAAGATTAACTTCATTACATGGGCTGGGCAGCTAAGTTCGTAAGAACAAAGCCCAACAAGCCCAGTTCGATCTGAAACATATATATACGAATGAATACCCTAAAATGAGGTATCACATTCGACATACACGTACACCAGACCACTAAGTTCGTTCTATAGCTTATAGAAACGAATATAGCATCATACGGCTAATTATTTACTTGATAATTAGCGATGTACACGTTAACTAATCAAACTAGTTATCTCGTGAGGATTCCGCACTCACGACATAACAATAGACGATCTCGAGAGCGATCTGTAGCTATCGAGGGACTCACACCCATCAATCGATGGGTTCGCAAACCTTTAAACTAATAATCTGGTGGATGTGTAGGGCGATCGAAAGAAATATATTTGGTATCTTGACAGCGCTGCTGGCAGGACAATGACCGGATGTAAGACCCTGCTGAAGGAGTTCGAAGTTTTAGCCGGACCCTCCATTACTTTTGGAAAAGATGGTTCTGGAAAGACTGAGGGATATGCTGTTCTGAACAATGGTCAAGTCAAATTCAGACGAGTGGCTTATGTAAATGGGTTGAAATATAACCTCATAAGTGTGAGCCAGTTGTGTGATGATGGCTACCAGGTGTTATTCAACATCTTTCAAGGTATCGTATTTAATAAGGATTGGAAGGTAGTATTGATTGCTCACAAAAAAGGGAATGTGTACATAATGGATATGGAAAGCTCTCCTTCAGAGCAGTGTTTTTATACCAAGGCTGATGAAGACACAAACTGGCTATGGCATAAAAGGTTATCCCATTTAAATTTCAAAAATATCAACAAGTTGTCTAGAAAACAACTTGCAGATGGGATACCTTCTGTTTCCTTCAAAAAGGAAAGGCCATGTCCAGGATGTGAGATGGGAAAGCAGAAACGCACCAGTTTCAAAACAAAATAGAATTTTAGCATATCTGAACCTCTTCACATGCTTCATATGGACCTCTTTGGTCCAGTGAATGTTCAGACTCGTGCTGGTAAGAAATATACCCTGGTAGTTGTTGATGAATACTCCAGATATTGTTGGGTAATATTTCTTAAATCAAATAATGAAATTGCTGCTGAAATCATCGCTCTTATCAAGCAAATTGAACTCAAATACAAACGAAAAGTGTGTCAGTTAAGAAAATGATAATGGAACAGAATTCCAGAATGCAACTCTGGAGAAATTCTGCACTGACACTGGCATCTCCCAGAATTTCTCATCAGCACACACACCAGAACAGAATGGAGTTATAGAAAGAAAGAACAGAACGCTGATAGAAGCTGCCAGGAGTATGCTTGCTGAATCTGGTCTTCCTAAAATGTACTCAAAATCGCTTGTCACACTCAAAATCGCTCAGTATACGTGAAGAGACACAAGAAGATATCCTATGAAATATTGAGAAATAGAAAACCAAATATTGGTTATTTTCACGTTTTTGGATGTCCAGTATACATCCTGAACGACTCCAGTCAGTTAGGCAAATTTGATGCCAAAGCTGACGAGAGATATTTCTTAGGATGGGTCAGGAGTCAATACATGTCACATTTGATGAGTCAAATGAAGCAATCAATAAAAGGCCAACCCTTAATTCTCCCTCAGAAAGTCCAATTTTCTTTGGTGAATCTGATCCTATCATCTTCAATAAAAATTCATCTGAGGATGCTTCCAGTCATCCTGACTTGGAACCAGTGCAGTTTGAAAAACCTACTAGTAATACTTCATTTTATCCTTCAATAAGTTTTAAACTACCCTCTGAACTTGTTATTGGATCAGATGTACGTACTACTCCTCCAGTATCAGATTCAATTGATCTTGAGCCAGTAATCCAAGAAATGCCTTTAAATGAAAAATTTCATGATGCAAATCGTGATCTTATAGATTCTGATGAAGATGTTGAAATTGTCTGGCAAGATCCTACTCCAGAGACTCAATTGAATTCTTGCACTGATATTGTTGTAAGAAACAATCCTTGCCAATACTCTAAGTGGACAAAAGCTCACCCAATTAATTAAATTATCGGTGACTCCAGTAGAGGGGTTCAGACCAGAAGTGCCTCCAGTGAACAATGTTTATATGTCAGCTTCTTATCACTGATGGAACCGAAGAAGATTGACGAGGCAATGAATGACCCAAGCTGGGTGACAGCTATGCAAGAAGAGCTTCACCAGTTTGAACGAAATAAAGTTTGGAATCTGGTTCCTCCTCCAGTTGGCAAGAAAGAACCAATTGGAACCAGATGGGTCTTCAGGAATAAAGTTGACGAAGATGGTCATGTGGTCAGAAATAAGGCCAGATTGGTGGCAAAAGGGTATGTCCAGACAGACCTTGACTTTGAAGAATCATTTGCACTAGTAGCAAGGTTAGAAGCCATCAGAATGTTTTTAGCCTTTGCTGCTCCTCATAAATTCAAGGTCTACCAGATGGACGTAAAAAGTGCATTTTTGAATGGAGAATTAGATGAAGTTTTTGCCAAGCAACCTCCAGGCTTCATTGATGAAAAGCATCCACATTGGGTATATCATCTGGACAAGGCACTGTATGGCCTCAGACAAGCCCCACGAGCCTGGTATGATACTCTGACCAAACATTTATCAGAAAATGGTTTCAAAAGAGGTGCAATTGACAATACCTTATTTATTCTTCGTGAAAGAGGTAATCTTCTGTTGGTACAAGTTTATGTTGATGATAATATTTTTGGTTCTACTGATGAATCTTTGTGCAAGAAATTTTCAAAAATCATGTCTTCAAAATTTAAAATGAGTTTAATTGGTGAATTAACATTTTTTTCCTGGACTCCAGATTAAACAAACCAGTGATGGTATTTTTATTAATCAAGAAAAATATGTTAGATATATTTTAAGAAAATTCGATATGAACTCTTCACCCTCAAAATCAACTCTTATTTCTGCACCTTTAACAATAGATTCAGACCCTGATGGGAAGCCAGTGAACACTACTGTCTATAGAGGCATGATTGATTCACTAATGTATTTAACTGCCAGTAGACCAGATATAATGTTTGCAACATGTCTTTGTGCCAGATATCAGTCTAACCCAAAAGAATCTCATCTGGCGGCTGTAAAATGCATTCTGAAGTACCTTAAGGGTACTCCCAGTTTGGGTCTTTGGTATCCCAAAGGCTCAGGCTTAGATCTAATGGGTTATTCAGATTCAGATCATGCAGGTTGTAAGATAGACAGGAAATCCACTACTGGTGGATGTCATTTCCTTGGTGGCAAACTGGTGAGCTGGACCAGTAAGAAGCAAACTTCAGTCTCTTTATCCACTGCTGAAGCAGAATATGTGTTTGCAGCCAGTTGTTGTGCTCAGATACTCTGGATGAAGCACCAGTTGCTTGATTATGGTATTAAGTATTCAAAGACTCCTATCTTTTGTGATAATACCAGTGCCATTGCTATCTCAAACAATCCAGTCATGCACTCCAAGACGAAACACATTGATGTCAGGTATCATTTTATTCGCGATCATGTAATGAAGAATGATGTTGAGATCCACTTTATTCCCACTGATAAACAACTTGCAGATATTTTTACAAAACCTTTGGATGAGAAAACTTTTCAAAATCTTGTCAGTGAGTTGGGAATGTTGAACCCTTAATCTGGAACCTTGTTATGAACGCCTTTGTGACACTGGCAGGGTTCTTTGATTCCAGATTTATAAATCTATGCTAGTAAAGCTATCGAACGCCTTTGTGATACTATCTTTGCACTGATAGATTTATGGATCACCATTCCAGGGGGAAAGACTCAGACCACATTTTTTTTATATGTCTAAGTTTTAGGGGGAATTTATTTTCTCACTGGACAAATCTTTGTGAAAAATGTTTCTAGTACCTTGTAAATGTGTCCCTCTCATTAATACTGGATAAGTTGATGTGCATGTTTGAAGTAACGTTTGTTGCTTTGGAAATGTGTCCCTCTCATTTGTTTATATTAGTTGATGTGCGTGTTTGAGGATTACCAGAATGGTCAATCTGGGTACTTACTGGAGTGTCCCTCCAGTGTACCATTAATGCATGTTCTACTGGCCTAATCCACCAGTGAAACTGGAGTGTCCAGTCAACCTCTAGATGCATTAAAATGAGTCTGTGTGTGTCAAATCATTTCCTTTTAATATTTTAAGGATAGTGCATGCCAACCTTACAAATTTTTCATCTGGACAGTTACTGTTCAGCTTATGTAGCATGACACTTTCAATTTAAATGATGGTTTTTGTTACCTTGGGAAGACAAAAAGTGTTAGTGGGTATTTTTGTGGGCTGTCAACCGTCATACATTTATGTGTGATGGGAAACATTAATTGCGAATGTCAAAACCGATCAAAATTGTTTTGAACTTTTTCAAACTTACTGTTTTGAATTCCATTTTCTCTTTCCTCTATAAATACTCACATTACCTTCACTTTCAGATTCATCTCGAAAATCATTTACTCCCAAATCACTTTCAGATTCATCTCGAAAATCATTTACTCCCAAATCTTCAAATTTCTTCATTTATTTCTTTCTTCATTTACTCTCCAATCATCATCATCTCTCTTAATAAATTTCAGCTTTCACTTTCATCTCCTAAAAATCTTCTTGCTGAAAACTATAACCCTATCGATAATGTCAAGAAGGCATCACATATATCACTTTCTGCTGATGCCATCCGCATAAATATGAATAATTGGATGGCAAAACTCTCAACAAATCACACTGCCAATTCTATCATTGGAAGGTTGAACACCTTCTTCTTAAGTAGCCCACTCTATGGTGCCCTAACTCTTAATCTTGGCAAAATGTACCATGAATACCTATGTGAATTCTGGTATACTGCTGTGTACGTGGAAAGTGATGAATCCATCCACTACACCCTAAAGCAAGGCACCAAACACTTCACCATTACCGTTGATTCCTTCAGAGATGCTCTGAGGATGAATTATTTTGATGAAAATGAGATGCCCATAGAGATTCCATCTGGAATCAATACCAGAGAGGTGTCCAGGCTGATGGGGCACACAGAGATTGTGGACGAGAATGGTCAGGTGCTCAGGAAGGGCACTGTATATATGAGCAGGCTGACAGACTCTTGGAGGTATTCTTCACTCATTTAGTTGAATGTTTGGGTGGCAGCTCTGGAGGTTTGGATCAGATTAACCAGACACAGCTCCAGATTGCTTACTGCCTATGGCATGGATATAGGGTGGACTTTGCCCAGATCTTTTTCAATGATCTGGTGGACAGACTGAGGGTCAAGAGCAGGAAGGCCTTCATTCCATATATTCGCTTTCTGTCCATCATTTTTAGAAGGGCCCTGAAGAATGAGTACAATGTAAATACAACTCATTTTTCGATGCGTGAATACTTGAGGGACCTCAACTAGTTGACCTCATCTCCTACTGAGGTCGACATCCCATCGGTGATGCTTTATTAGTTCAGGATTCAAGAAGATGCAATTGCATCATCACCGGATGAAGAGGTTGCTGGTGAGCCTCATAATGTTGAGGAAATTACTGATGAAGTTACTGCTGAAAGGGTACAACCTATTTCCCAGATTGCCCCAAATCTTCAGCAGCCTGGTGTGAATATTGTTGAAATTCCACCTAACCCCACCAGGCCAAGAAATAAAACTTGTAACAACACGATTTTATCATTCGAATTCACATCAACAATGGCGTTTGGTTAGTGTGTGTGTTCTTGGTGTTTGTGTGTGTGTTGAGAGAGAATTGGGATCAAGTATGTGTTATTCAGGTGTAGTGGTATGAAAATTGTGTTATTGTTATGCCAAGTATTTTTGATTTCTAAGGGATTGAGGGCTATTTATAGTCTAAACTAACCAACTATGCTAATTATCACAATTAGTCCCTCAACCTTGAAAATCATCAACTCATGACTTAACAACAAGGAAGTCCATAACTTAAATTACAATGTATCACTACTTTTGGATTTCTAACATTCTCCCCCTTAGTGATATATTGTAAGGTCTGAAGTACGTGTTGTTTTGTCTTGTAGGAATGAATTTGATGAGCCCGGTGATGAAGACAATTGGTGAGTTGAAACAAATCTTCAAAGCTTTCTCATTGTCTTTGGAGAACTTGATTCAGTATTGGTCTTGGACTTCTTGAAGTTAAATCATTTGTTGATTTTCAATGTTCTTTTTGAACAGAGAATGATGAGTGTGTGTGTGTGTGTATTAAATCTTCAAGGATTGTTGAATCACAGATCAGAGTTGTCTTTTGAAAATGTGGAAGATATGAATTTGTCTTGAATTCTTCAATCTTCGAATCTTGAAGTCTTTTCTTTGAAGTCTTGGAATGAAGTTTCAGAGATATGTACTCTCCCCCTTGATGTGTGCAATGTAGCTTTTGGTAAAGTGTTATTGTATGAATTGAAGATCTTTAATTTAATGAAGACTCTTTTTGAAGCATTTCTTCTTTTGTCTTGAATCGTCAGACTTTTGTCCTTTGAAGCTTTGATCTTTGTCACATCGTCTTGAACACTTTTGAGAGTAAACATTTCAATAAGGTTTTGAGAAATTCGTTTATGAAAGTAATCATGCTCCTCCTCAATTCATGAGTAATCACAGTCTTTGATTGGAGCATTTTTGAACTTTTTGTAACATCTTGAGTGAGCATCCTTTCATTATTGATCTTGATCTTCTTATCCTTAAAATCATTCTAATTTCTTCCTTAATCAAAAATTAATCATACTATTTTCTCCCCCTCATAATGACAAAAACCAATGTCATTATGCAAACATTGATTGAAAAGAACGTCAAAAGAAATCAAAAGAACCATAGCTCAATGTTATTTACACAAAGATATATGACCTAACAACTCATTAACCCAAACCATTAATCCAACCCAAATAACCCTATGGGTGACTAAAATGTAAGGTTGAAGTTGTTGGTATAAGCATTTTATTATGGTGTTGGTGTTTTCTATGTTGGGGTGATGAGAAAAGAAACCGGATAAGAATGATCCGTTTGCATTCAAAAATCGAAAGGATTCATGAAATGACCGAAAGAAATGTATATTATTTATCGGATTTCCTATGTATCATTGAGAAATGCACAAAACAAACCTCTAACATAGTTTGGTCTTTTGGCTTACCAACCTCAAGATTGCTTCAAAGAATGTAAACCATGGTCAGTGTCACCTAAGCGTTTGATAACCATGTTCTACTATCCTTAAAGACTTTTAGGAAAAATCCAAGGTCACAATAGACTTCTTGTTAACTCAATAATTACAAAAATGCAATTATGAGACCTACGTTCAAAGCTGGAAATGATGTTAGCAATGGTAGGATTTCCATTTGATCATGGAAATCCATGTGCAAACTAAACACCGAACCTCCTTTGAAGCAAATGTTTTGAAAAAAATCATCAAATGTGAAAAAAATGTTTAAACAACACATTTGAAGTTTGAAAGAGATTTGAAATCACAAACTCCCCCTTAATCTATGCAAAGATAGATCAAAAAGATTTTCATAGAAAAGGTGGAGCAAAAAAAATGATTTGTGTGAAATCAAAACAGGTTTTATGAAAAGTGAACTCAATCAATTGTTCAAGATGAGACAACTCAGGAGTACACAAACGCGTTCAATCCTTTGCTCCTCATATCAACAATTGAGAGTTTTTGAAATAAGTGCAACAAAATTGCTATCAACATCTTGTATTACACATAGACATTCATATAAAACCACTTGGAAGTACACAAAGGCGTTCAATTCCGCGTTATCTTATATCAATTTATATGTATAACAACATGAATTAATTCCAACTTTGAAACATAAATAATTTTTCTTTTTAAAACCGGGTTGCATACAGAGTATATGCAAGCTATTATGAAATAAATAACACAAATAAGCACGGGTTATACACTGAGTGTGCATAAGCCACAAAGTAATAAATACATCTTTTAAGCACGAGTTACATACATAGCATATGTAAGCTATTTTAGAATAAATAGTTTAATGAAGAACGGGTTGCATACAGAATATATGCAAGCCACTATGAAAAAAAAAAATTAAGAAAATCTTTTTGTTATTTTTCAAAATTTTTATATTTTTGTATTTGATTTTTGTTTTTCAACTTTTTATAATTTTTGAAAATGAATCAAGAATTCCTTCCATGGTAAAGTGAATCAAGGATCAAGATTTAGCATACCAAGTTTAGAGATTAAGAAATTAAACCTCTTTTCGTCCAGTGGTTTTGTGAACAAATCAGCGAGTTGGTAGTCAGTTCCCACGAAGTAGAGTTCAATGTCACCTTTCTCAACATGATCTTTGAGAAAATGATATCTCACATCAATGTGCTTTGAGCGTGAGTGGTTGACTGAGTTGACAGCAATTGCAATGGCACTTTGTGAATCACAATAGATAGGGACACGATCATATTTCAGACCATAATCGGTAAGTTGTGTTTTCCTCCATAACACTTAAGCACAACAACTAGCAGCAGCTACATATTCAGCCTCTGCTATTGACAGTAATACGCAATTTTGCTTCTTGGATGACCAACTTACAATCTTATCCCCTAAGAATTGTAAAGTACCAGATGTACCCTTGCGATCAAGCTTACAACCTGCATGATCTGCATCTGAATAGGCAGTTAAATTGAATCCAGTATCCCTTGGATACCAGATACCAAGATTGGGTGTACCCTTCAGATAACGAAAAATTCGTTTCACAGCTTGGTAATGTAAATCAGTCGGAGCGGCTTGATACCTAGCACACATACATGTTGCAAACATTATATCTGGGCGAGATGTTGTAAGATACAACAACGAACCAATCATGCTTCTATAAAAATACCAATTGGTAATTGTTTGATTTGTAGACTGAAAATGTAATTCATTTCCCCAATCATGCTCATTTCAAAATGATTGACCATTAGAGATGAAAAGTTTCGGCAAAAAGTTTGACTGGTTGACCCAAAAATAATGTCATCAACATATATTTGGACAAGTAAAACATGCTTACCTTGCTTACGAATAAACAGGGTAGGGTCAATAGTACCTTTGGTAAAGCCTCCTTTGAGTAAGAAAGTAGATAAGGAATCATACCATGCTCGGGGTGCCTGCTTTAAACCACAGAGAGCTTTGTCTAACCTGTAGACATGGTTTGGCTTTTTAGGATCAACAAAACCTTCAGGTTGCTCCACGTAAACTTCTTCTTTGAGTTCTCCATTCAAGAATGTTGTCTTCACATCCATTTGAAACACAGTGAAGTTTCTGAATGTGGCATAAGCTAGGAATATACGAATGGCCTCCATTCTTGCAACAGGAGCGAAAGTTTCGTCGAAATCCACACCAGGTTGTTGGCAGTAACCCTTTGCAACCAATCTAGCTTTGTTCCTTACTACAACTCCATTTTCATCCTTCTTGTTCTTGAAAATCCACTTAGTGCGAATTGGTTCTTCCTTCCTTGGATTTGGAACCAATCTCCATACCTTCAGTCTCTCAAACTGAGCTAATTCATCTTGCATTGCTTTAACCCACTCTGGATCACAAAGAGCTTCAGAGACAGTTTTGGGTTCGATGTTACTTAGTGAAAGTGCAACAAGACACTCATTGACTGTAGTACGGGTAGAAACACCAGCTTGTGGATCTCCGATGATCTGTTCTGTAGGATGATCTTTGCGCATACGTGACCACTTGTTGTCATGAGGAAGAGGATCTTGTTGATGAATGTCAACATTATCATCATTAAATCCAGAGTTCTGTTGAGAAATGGAATCATAGCTCGGAAGAACTCTTTCCTCAAAATTTGGATGATCAAAATCGAGTGGTACATACACATTTAGAGTATTTGATGGATTTTTTGATTGGGTGATTTGAGAAGGTTGTTCTTGAACATTCTTTTGAGAATAAATATCACTTGAAGATGATTCGTCTTGCTCTGCAGAATTTGAAGATGATTCATGATTGTTGCCAAGAACTGGTTCATTTGTTTGAATAGGATCATTGTTCGGAATTGGTTCATCGATGACTTGAGGTTCCTTTTCTTGAATCGGTTTTGAGTTGTAGAATTCTTTGAAAAGAATATCTAGCTCTTCACTTGTTGGAGTTGGATATTTCTTGAACTTTGAAGCTAAGGTAGACGTCTTAGAGGAAGCACTTGAAGTACTTGGATCACTAATTGTTGGTAGCAAACTTTCTTGTTCAAATATCATGCCAGACATCTCGTCAAACCAAACATTCATGGTTTCTTGAATCGTGTTTGTTCGACGATTAAAGATGCGATATGCCATCGATGTCTTTGAGTAACCAACAAAGTAACCTTCGTCGCCTTTTCTTTCAAACTTTCCAACATTTTCCCGATCATTCAAGGTATAACAAACACACCCAAAAATATGGAAGGAATTGACGTTGGGTTTGCGTTTGTTAATAACCTCATAAGGAGTCTTCTCATGACGCTAATTGATGATGGACCGATTTTGAGTGTGACAGGCAGTGTCAACAGCTTCAGCCCACATGTTTGATGGTAACTTGGAATAAGCAAGCATTGTTCTTGCTGCTTCCACCAGCGTATGGTTTCTCCTTTCAACAACACCATTTTGTTGCGGGGTACGAACAGTAGAAAATTGGTGAGTAATGCCTTTTGATTTGCAAAATTCATCGAAGATGGCATTTTTGAACTCAGTACCGTTATCCGACCGGATATAACGGACTGGAAGTTGAAGATTCACTTGAGTGGAAGTGATGAAATCGATCAAAATTTGAGTTGTTTCATCTTTTGAAGCAAGAAACTTGACCCAAGTGTATCTTGAATAATCATCAACGATAACCAGAATATATCTCTTCCCGTTTCTGCTTTGTACTTTCATAGGCCCACAAAGATCCATGTGAAGCAAATGAAGAGGTGCCAAAGTATGTGGAATTTTCTTTCGTTTATGAGAAGTTCTTTTGATCTTCCCAACTGCACAAGAAGGACAGACATGCTCACTCTCATATTTGTAGTCAGGCAAGCCTACAACAAGTTGCTTGTTGACTAAAGCATTGATGGTTCGATAATTCAAGTGAGAAAGCCTTCTATGCCACAACCAAGAATTTTTCGAAGTAGCTTTTGAAACAAGACAGATATTATCAGTTGGATGGTTATCATTAAGATTAACTGTGAAAAGATTGTCTTCACGATCTCCGCATAGGATATCAATTCCATCTAGAGTTTGGACTTTGCACAATGATTGTCGAAAAAGAACTTGAAGGTTGTTGTCACAGAACTGTCCAACACTGAACAAGTTATGACTCAGACCTTCAACATAATGGACTTTCTTAATGACAATTCCGTTTCTTTCAATATCTCCATAACCTAGAATTGGAGCGAAATTGTTGTTTCTGAAACGAACAGTTCCCATGAATCTTTCAACAAAATTCTTGAGCAGTGATTTATTGCCAGTCATGTGTTTTGAACACCCGGAATCGAGTATCCATACACAGATGGTTACTTCCTGCAATCAAAAATTTTAACCGACTTTAGGTACCCACTTAAAGACGGGGTAGTTAACACAGGCAGGGGGTATAACTTAGGATATGCATACAAACATGCTTTAGAATCAATATGAGCACTAACAAGCACACCATCAATAAGCACATTCGTATAAAAAGTACGCACATTCACATTTGAATTAAAAGTAACATGTTTAACAACATTCAAACAAGCATGACCATTATCATTGTTTACAGCCCCACAAGGCATAGCCTTGGATTTATTAACATTGTTCACTAAAGATGAATGGTGAATTTGGTCAGATCTTGATGTTGCTTGATTTGAGTTCCATAATCTTCCCACTCGGGACCAAGTGCTTTGATAAATTTGATGTTCAGCTCAATTTCAGATTTCTTGACCTTGTTCTTTCTTAGTTCATTGATCACATTGCAAAATCTGTAGTACACGGACTCGAGAGATTCATTTGGTGATTTTTGAAAATTGTCAAACTCAGTTAAGACATTTGTCAGTCGGATTGTTGAGGTTACATCAGCACCTTCCATTTGTCTAGCAACTTCATCCTAAATCTCCTTTGCTTTGTCGTAAGAATCAACTGAGCCATAGATCTCATCAGGAAGTGCTTGGTACAAGCATGACCTAGCTCTGTTGTCAGCAGCAGTACGATCTCTTTGTTCGGCGTTCAAAAGATCAGGAGTCAAAATAGCACCGGTAGTAGGATGACGATGCATAGCAAGTCCATTCATGATTGAATCCTTAAGCATGTGACCATTAGTCTGACGTTCCACATAATCCATGAACCTTTTCTTCCAAAGTCCATAATTACCACGATAAAGAACTGGAGGTCTTGTATCAGTACCTAGAGCCAACGCTTCACGAGTAGCCATTAGAAATTGATTTGAATTGAGAATTGAATTGATTTTTAAAAAAGAAATGAAACGATCTAATTTGGAATAAAATGAAACGATCTAAACTGAAATCGTTTTAAGAAAGTGAAATGAAACGATTTAGAAGAAGTGAGAATGAAACGATCTAAATGTGCAGGAATGAAACGATCTAAATTGAAACGATCTAAATTGAACTAGGAATGAAACGATTTAAAATTGAAACGATCTTGAGAAATTGAAGAAAAAATTCTAAGTATTCTGAAATGATTTGGGCAGAGTTTTGGTATGAATTGGAATGAAATGAATTGAGTAAAATCAATCACGAAGATCAGTTACCCAAGAATATTATGATTCCCAAACACAACTCTTCACGAATTACTCAAACCAGAGAATGTTTAAGTAAAACTTGAAACGATCTAAAAGAGATCGTTCTGGTTTCACAAAAACTGAAACGATCTAAAAGAGATCGTTCTGGTTTCACAAAAACTGAAACGATCTAAAAGAGATCGTTTTGGTTTCTTTATCAGGATTTCTCTACAACTTGATTATTTTTAAGAAATTGAATTGACCAAACCAATCCAAAGGATTAGTTAGCCACAATCAACTCTTCACACTACAATCACACTTGTCAAAACGATCAAATTTGAATCGTTTTACAAGCCACAACACTGAAATGTGAGTACCAAGGAAAGAAAAACTGAAACGATCTAAATGAGATCGTTTTAGCTTCACAAGTCGTCTTCAACCTCTGAATATGAACAACTCCATTGACGATTTTTAAAACTTCAATATCTTTTGATTTTCTGAGAATTAGAACATGAAACCACTTGCAAACAGTTTGTTTTCACCTCAGCAACGATCCGATTAACACACTTTAGCTTATAACACAATAGAATCAAATCCCAAATTTTAGCGCCAAAAACTCAAAATCTGAACTTTTGATCCAGATCGAATTAGAACACGAAACTTGAGAGGATTATGTTATTAACTATGAGGAATCGAACGGTGAACAAACATTTGTGATTTTATGTGATTTGAGAGGTTATTTTTGAATTTTTCAGTGATAAAAAAACGAACAGAAATAGGATTAAAACCGAATTATAAGGTGATTGTTTGATGAATTGTGATTGAATTCAGTTATGGATCGAGATCAAAATGATGTTTTGCTTTGATACCACATGTAACAACACGATTTTATCATTCGAATTCACATCAACAATGGCGTTTGGTTAGTGTGTGTGTTCTTGGTGTTTGTGTGTGTGTTGAGAGAGAATTGGGATCAAGTGTGTGTTATTCAGGTGTAGTGGTATGAAAATTGTGTTATTGTTATGCCAAGTGTTTTTTATTTCTAAGGGATTGAGGGCTATTTATAGTCTAAACTAACCAACTATGCTAATTATCACAATTAGCCCCTCAACCTTAGAAATCTTCAACTCATGACTTAACAACAAGTAAGTCCATAATTTAAATTACAATGTATCACTACTTTTGGATTTCTAACATTCTCCCCCTTAGTGAAATGGGTCAGGAGACTGCCCCAGTAACCACTTCCTCAGTCCATGTAGAAGGAAGTGGTGAACAAGAAAGAGGATCTAGATCACCTTTTGTCATTCAAGTGGCAACTGCTGAAAGTCGGGACATCATGGGTGCTGATGGGTCCCTGATTGTTGAAGAAGTTGAAGGGAACAAGTTAGGCAGGCTGGAGAAGAAAATCTGGAGCAGGTGGCTCAGATTGATCTGAATGTTGGGGTGGAGAATGTACAAGTAGAGGACCAGGCAGGTGGAACCGGCCCAGATTGGGATATGGTTGATTCTCCACTATCTGAGGACAATGACTTTGACGTAAACATGAGTTTTCTGGGAGAAGAAGTAATTGATCGCACCATCCACTCTGTCTCCCAATCAATTCTATCTGGGAGAAAGGGTGTTGCAAGTATCATCTATCACCAGAACTACCAATCCTTCCAGTGGTCTCTCCTCTTCTTTTTCAACCGTGGTCCAAGGCCTTTTTGATAAGGTGGCGGACCTGGAGAGATCACTTCAAGCGTCTTCTCAAGTTATTTCTGACTTCAAATCTGTCATCTCCAATAATCTTAAGTCAGAAATGAATGTTATTGCTGGTAATGAGAAGATTGTCTTTGAGAAGCTGGATGAACTTGTCATGGCTACAAATAGAAATTTTGAATCAATACAAGTTGCAGTCCAGGGTATCAAGGAGGATGTGGTAAGAAGTGTCCAGACTATCATTCAAACTGAAGTTGCTCAACCTCTGGCAAGTCTGGCTGGTGATGTTCAGAATCTAACCATCAGAATAAGCTCTCTGGAGAGCAGGCCAACTCTGGAGAAGAACTCAGTGGTCAGCACCCTCAGTGATGGAGTTGTTAAGAAGTTGAGCGGAAACATGTTAAAAGAAATCACTGAGGAGGTGTTTGAAACTCTCCTTAGAAATCTCAAAGATGGGTTGTTGCCTGAAGTTATGAAGATGATTGACGCCCAGTTGCCTCGCCACTTCCCTCAGGATCTTGAGATAATAAAAAGGGAAGTGATGCAGTTGAGGAAAACTGTAAACAACATAGCTCTAGTGTCTGGTCGTACATTTGACTCCTCTGACAGACATACACTGGACCATGTGTAGAATCATCTTCAGACTGGAGATGCTTCCAAGGGGGAAGGTTCTGGTTCTGGAACTAAGAAGGTTGATCTCAGGAAAAAGATAGAGGTTTGAAAGAAGGTGATTGGACAAGATGTCACTAGTACTGAAGCCAGTGGACAAGTTGAGGAAGAGGCTGCTGGTACTGATGACAGTGAGCCAGTTTTTGAAGAGTTCCCAGATATCACTACAACAATGAAAAGTCTCAAAAGCAAGAAAGTGGTATCTGGGAACTAGAGTATGTATCTGCTGATGAGGCCAAAGCAAAGAGACTGGAACAAGAGTGCATCTTAATCGAAATCTTCAAGAAAAATTTAAAAGATGACTTGATTGATCACCAGTTGGATATGGCCAAGCATGGGATTCTGGATTCTTACAACGCTGGTAGGTTGGGCGTACAAATTGAAGTATACCAGAAGATGAAGGATGATCCCAGGCTGAAGAAATGTCTGGATGCCTTGGATGATGTCTATATTTGATCCATGTATGCTTAGGATGAACAAATTTATGATTCTGAAATTTATGGGGTAAGCATACTGTATCTTATTGCTCAGAGAAGAAAGGAACTGAAAAATCTCCAGCAACAAGTAAGGAGTAATGCAACTGCTCTGGAGCATGAATATAGGAAGAAAGTCAAGGGTTTGCCCAAAGCACCAGTCAAGAAAACCAAAGTTGCCAGAGATGCAGATCTCAGTACCTTCATTCCCTTATACAGAACTGAAAGAATTAATAAGTGAAAATTTCAACAAGTGGCTGAGCAGAGAAAAGTGTGAAGGGAAGTGGATGAAATGGTGAAAAGGGCTCAGACAAAGGAAAAGTATGAGCATTTGTCACAATTTAGAGCTGATGTCCAACCAATAATGGGTGCTGAGATCCATCTGGCAAAAAATCATGATAACTTCTCTAAGTTCCATGTCAAACTCTTCAGAGAAGGGAACTTTACTGATGAAAGGAAGGACACCTCATTCAGGGCTTTTGGATGGTCAGAGTTAAGAGAGATTGGGCTTTCATTCAGGGGTAAAGATGTGTCCCAGGATGTGAAATATTTTATGAAGAGGATTGGCAAGGAATGGATGAGGAAGGAGTTGATTGAGATGGAGCTGGGCTTAAGGACTTCTCTTACTTCGTCTTCATCTCCAGGTGTAAAGAGGAAGGCCACTGAAGAGCCATCTGGGCATGCTGAAAAGAAAAAGGCCTGACTCTAATACTGTACTTGTATTTATGTTTATGTTAATAAAATTGTAACTTTCCTCAATGTCTGTAAATATAAGTTGCAATTCCTATTTTTCACAAGTACTTATCCAGATTAAGTCTAGAAATTAAAATGTACAAACTGGGAACACTAATGATCTATAAAGTGGCTATCCAGAAAGTTAGATTAGACTTAGTCAAATTTCTCAAGGATTTTTCAAGCACAAACTTGTATAGATACAAGCTTGAAAATCCTTGCATAATTTCTAAACAAATAGAGGGAATTTGTTAGGTCCAGATTTACTGAACTCACTCCAGACATAACTACTGAAGCCCTCTGAAGATTTGTTCAGAAATTATGTGAAGACCAGTGAACAATTTACTTGTATAGAAATCTGGATTTCACCAGATTTGTTCACTGGACTTAAATCCAGTCAAGATCTGTCCACTGAAGAACATTCTCACTGAAGTCGAAGACTGAAGTCTGAAGAAAGAAGTCTGACAAATAGCGGAGCTCACTAGAAGACTTACCAGATCACTGATTACGAGGAATTGACTTTATGTCTGTACATGCCTTTAACCAGATAATCCATTTGTCTTTTGTTGAAAGCCTTACACGCATGTAAAGGTGGTTGCTTATTTAGAAGACAAGTCACTGTCATGTGACTTTATTCTTGTACTTTAATCAATGCTTTTAAGGAATTAATGTAATTTCCTTAAATGCATGTAACCATATTTGTATGGCAAAAAGAATATTATATTTATTCTTTTTGCCTATAAATACCAAGTCACTTCCTCGTCCAAATTACATACTTTTGCAATTTGGTGCCTTTGCTCAAATACTCTCGATCTAAACAGTCATACTTCACAACTTTAAGTATTTCGATCAAAGAGTTTATTTAGCAAAGATTAGATCACTTGTATTTCATAGGTTGTTTAGATACTTACTTTGTAATATCTTGTTCCGCAACAACCTTGTATTTTATTTAACAACAATAAATAAAATACACTTGAAAATTACATTGTGTCTCACCATTACTTATTTGTTTATCTTTATATTGCTTAAGTACGTATTACGTTATATATATATTCTTGCATTTATATTAATCGTAATACTAGTCCAATCTAGTGCTTACTTGACATTTAATACTAGTCATCTCTAGCGATTACTTGACTTGTTATTCTACACTTGTGGGTTAAACCATCGAGTGAGGGACTTCACATTCACAGTTGGTATCAGAGCAGAAGGCTAACATACTTGCCTAGATCTGCATTCTCTCGATGGCCAACCCAGAGAATACACAAGGAAACCCTTTAAATGTTGGACCTCCACCCATAAATGAATTTGAACAAACCAATGACCATGCTAACAATAATCCACCACCACCACCTCCTATTCCTGCTTCTCCACACGTGCATGTGCACTACTCGAATACTCCTGTTCCCAAATTCAGTGGGAATAGTGATGAATTTGGCACGTGGAAGGCTAGGATGTTATTACATGTTACTGGTATTGAGAGGAATATGCTTAAAATTTTAAATGAAGGACCCTATATTCCTAGAAGTCCTCTCAATCCACTTTTTGATCCAACTGGAGCAAGATCTGGGAGGGAAAAGAGAGAGGAACATTGGTCTGAAGAGGAAAGGAGACTTGTCAATATTGATACTACTTTAAAAGTCATGATCCTCGGGGCCGTTCCTGAAGCTCTAATTCCTACACTAGTGCTTTATCCCAGTGCCAAAAGCATGTGGGATGAACTAGTGAACCAGTATGAAGGTGGTGATGATACTATTGTTACCAGCAAAGTGGCTTTAAATAAGAAGTACGAGTCATTTTTTGCCCTACCCAATGAATCATTAACTGGTACCTACACCAGATTTATGTCAATCATAAACCAGTTAAGAGGGCTTGGGGTAGAGAAGGACAAGGACATACTTCTTGAAAAATTTTGTGATATTCTTCCTTCAAAATGGTCTCATATGATCGTGGTCTTGAGACAAGGTAAAACCTTGCATTCCCATACTCTGTCATCTTTGTATGGAGCCTTCAGATTCACTGAAGAGAATCAAGCCCAGAGAATTGAGGCAGAAAAAGATGCTATTAATCATGCTTCCAGTAGTTCCCCAGTGGTTAGTCATACTGAACCACCATGTGCAGCATTAATGTCTTCCGAGAATGTATTTTCTATGTAGAAGATGATGTCTGAATTAATGGATTCTGGAGTCATGAATAATATCTCTCCAGATTATGATGAAACTGACAGTGATGATCTAATGGCTAAAACGTTTAACCGTTTCAAAGCCAGAGCTAACAGACCCACTGGACACAATGCACCCAGTTCTTCCACTGATAAGACCAATTTGACATGCTTTAAGTATGGCAGAAAAGGTCATTTCATGAAAGAGTGCAAGTCCAATCAGTTTGTGTCACAATCTGGCCCATAACCTTCTTATAACAAGCTTGATGATAGCTACAGACTAAAATACCAAAAGCTTAAGGCTCAAATTGCTCTCATGTATGCAAAAAAAGATAATAATAAATGCATGGTGGCAAAAGAAGAATGGGTTCCCTCTGATGACTCATCAGTCGATGATGAAGAGGAAAGAGATTGTTGTTACATAGCTCTAGCTGATGAAGAGCATCTGGTGAAAGAAGATGTCACATCTGGAAGATGGGTGGACATTGTCATTAAAAAGGTAATAGATTATGACAAAGAAACTGATCCTGAGTTAAAATTGGACATTGCTGAAGCTTTAAACTCTGATTTAATGTTTGTGGAAACTGTTCGTTCAGAAATGTCAAATAATTTTGAAACAGATTTTTCTGAAATGACAAACTTACAATCTAAGTTAAAAGAATTGCAAGATATTGAACTAGCTTTCAAAGCACAAGTTTTGGTTACTGAACAATTGGTCCAAGAAAAGGAAGAACTGGAAAATCTTTTATCAAAAGAAAAACTTGTTATCCAGTCATGGCTTGAGACCAAGAAACCATATGATGTTGCACGTAACCAGTACCCCTCCCAAAAACGTGCATATCTAGGGGGTGATGTTAATGCTGCTGCATTAATACCTGTTGTTAACCGATTGCCTGAAGTGTTAAAACCGAGCACTATCTATGATGAACCAACAACACCCAAAACTTGTATTATTACTCCTGTTCAATTGTCTGAGGTTAAGACTGGAGCCACAAAGATGAATGCTCCAGTCAAGAAGGTTAAGCAGAATAAAGATGAATGCCTCAATCATCTTCTAAAGAACCCAGGTTCAGAAAAAGAAGAATGTTGTTCCTCCACCTAAGCCTAAAGTACAGTCAACTGGAAAGGCTATGGTGTCATCTGAAGAAAATATTTTGTTAAGGTTAGAGAGTCAGTTTCAACTACTGGCTCGACAAGTTCAAAGTTGTAATGCAAGAATTAACAATTTTGAGGGTACTTCATTTGGCCCTAAACAAAATACAAAACCTTTTTCAAAGAAAGAAAAATCGAGCACACCTATTGATAAGCAAAAGAAAAAGGTTTCAAAACTGTCAGCTCCAGTGGTGTTTACTGAGAAACCCACTATTTTTGAAAGTGAAATCAACCAGATACCTGCTGGGATCCATCCTTGTGGATCCAGAGAACCCATCAGTCGATGGGTTCGCAAACCTTTAAACTAATAATCTGGTGGATGTCCAGGGCGATCGAAAGAAATATATTTGGTATCTTGACAACGCTGCTGGCAGGACAATGACCGGATGTAAGACCCTGCTGGAGGAGTTTGAAGTTTCAGACGGACCCTCCATTACTTTTGGAAATGATGGTTCTGGAAAGACTGGGGGATATGGTGTTCTGAACAATATTAAGTATTCAAAGACTCCTATCTTTTGTGACAATACCAGTGTCATTGCTATCTCAAACAATCCAGTCATGCACTCCAAGACGAAACACATTGATGTCAGGTATCATTTTATTCGCGATCATGTAATGAAGAATGATGTTGAGATCCACTTTATTCCCACTGATAAACTTGCTGACATTTTTACAAAACCTTTGGATGAGAAAACTTTTCAAAATCTTGTCAGTGAGTTGGGAATGTTGAACCCTTAATTTGGAACCTTGTTATGAACGCCTTTGTGACACTGGCAGGGTTCTTTGATTCCAGATTTATAAATCTATACCAGTAAAGCTATCGAACGCCTTTGTGATACTATCTTTGCACTAATAGATTTATGGATCACCATTCCAGGGGGAAAGACTCAGACCACATTTTTTTTTATATATATCTAAGTTTCAGGGGGAATTTATTTTCTCACTGGACAAATTTTTCTGAAAAAATGTTTCTAGTACCTTGTAAATGTGTCCCTCTCATTAATACTGGATAAGTTGATGTGCATGTTTGAAGTCACTTTTGTTGCTTTGTAAATGTGTCCCTCTCATTTGTTTATATAAGTTGATGTGCATGTTTGAGGATTACCAGAATGGTCAATCTGGGTACTTACTAAAGTGTCCCTACAGTGTACCATTAATGCATGTTCTACTAGCCTAATCCACCAGTGAAACTGGAGTGTCCAGTCAACCTCCAGATGCATTAAAATGAGTCTGTGTGTGTCAAATCATTTCTTTTTAATATTTTAAGGATAGTGCATGCCAACCTTACAAATTTTTCATCTGGACAGTTACTGTTCAGCATACGTAGCATGACACTTTCAATTTAAATGATGGTTTTTGTTACCTTGGGAAGACAAAAAGTGTTAGTGGGTATTTTTGTGGGCTGTCAACCGTCATACATTTATGTGTGATGGGAAACATTAAATGCGGATGTCAAAACCGATCAAAACTGTTTTGAACTTTTTCAAACTTACCGTTTTGAATTCCATTTTCTCTTTTCTCTATAAATACTCGCATTTACCTTCACTTTCAGATTCATCTCGAAAATCATTTACTCCCAAATCTTCAAATTCCTTCATTTATTTCTTTCTGCATTTATTCTTCAATCATCATCATCTCTCTTATTAAATTTCTACTTTCACTTTCATTTTCGTAATACTTAAATTGGCTCCTAAACCATCTCCTAAAAATCTCCTTGCTGCAAACTACAATCCTGTCGATAATGTCAAAAAGGCAGCACATATATCTCTTTCTGCTGATGCCATCCGCATAAATATGAATAACTGGATGGCAAAACTCTCAACAAATCACACCGCCATTTCTATCATTGAAAGGTTGAACACCTTCTTCTTAAGTAGCCCTCTCTATGGTGCGCTAACTCTTAATCCGGGCAAAATGTACCATGAATACCTTTGTGAATTATGGTATATTGCGGTGTACGTGGAAAGTGATGATTCCATCCACTACACCTTAAAGCAAGGCACCAAACACTTCACCATTACCGTTGATTCCCTCAGAGATGCTCTGAGGATGAATTACTTTGATGAGAATGAGATGCCCATAGAGATTCCATCTGGAATCAATACCAGAGAAGTGTGCAGGCTGATGGGGCACACAGAGATAGTGGACGAGAATGGTCATCTGCTCAGGAAAGGCACTGTATATATGAGCAGGCTGACAGATTCATGGAGATACTTCTTCACTCATCTGGTTGAGTGTTTGGGTGGCAGTTCTGGAGGTCTGGATCAGATTAACCAGACACAGCTCCAGATTGCTTACTGCCTATGGAATGGATACAGGGTGGACTTTGCCCAGATCTTTTTTAATGATCTGGTGGACAGACTGAGGGTCAAGAGCAGGAAGGCCTTCATTCCATATATTCTCTTTCTGTCCATCATTTTCAGAAGGGCCCTGAAGAATGAGTAATGTAAATACAACTCATTTTTCGATGTGTAAATACCTGAGGGACCTCAACCAGTTGACCTCATTTCCTACTGAGGTCGACATCCCATTGGTGATGCTTTATCAGTTCAGGATTCAAGAAGATGCAATTGCATCATCACCGGATGAGGAGGTTGCTAGTGAGCCTCATAATGTTGAGGAAATTACTGGTGAAATTAATGCTGAAAGGGTACAACCTATTTCCCAGATCGCCACAGATCTTCAACAGCCTGCTGTGGATATTGTTGAAATTCCACCTAACCCCACCAGGCCAAGAAATAAAACTCATCGTCTGAGGAGAGACGGAGTTCCTGTATCAGTCCTTCCAGAATCTACTCATCAAAATTCTAGAGAAATGGGTCAAGAGACTGCCCCAGTAACCACTTCCCCAATCCAAGTAGAAGGAAGTGGTGAACAAGAAAGAGGATCTGGATCACCTCTTGTCATTCAAGTGGCAACTGCTGAAAGTGGCGACATCATGGCTGCTGATGGGTCCCTGATTGTTGAAGAAGTTGAAGGGGAACAAGTTAGGCAGGTTAGAGAAGAGAATCTGGAGCAGGTGGCTCAGATTGATCTGAATGTTGGGGTGGAGAATGTACAAGTAGAGGACCAGGCAGGTAGAACCGGCCCAGATTGGGATATGGTTGATTCTTCACTGTCTGAGGACAATGACTTTGATGTAAACATGAGTTTTTTGGGAGAAGAAGTAATTGATCGCACCATCTACTCTGTCTCCCAGTCAATTCTATCTGATATGCCTCCTCCACCCCCAGTTTATACACCAACACCCCTTCCATAACAAACAACAACAACACTTGAATCACCCTCTGCTCCAGAAATTCCACTGGCAGTCACCCATCCAACTGAAGGTATCACAAGGGTGTTGCCAGTATCAACTATCACCAAAACTACCAATCCTTCCAGTGGTCTCTCCTCTTCTTTTTCAACCGAGGTCCAAGGCCTTTTTGATAAGGTGGCGGACCTGGAGAGATCACTTCAGGCGTCTTCTCAAGTTATTTCTGACTTCAAATCTCTCATCTACAATAATCTTAAGTCAGAAATGAATGTTTTTGCTGGTAATGAGAAGATTGTCTTTGAGAAGCTGGATGAACTTGTCATGGCTACAAATAGAAATTCTGAATCAATACAAGTTGCAGTCCAGGGTATCAAGGAGGATGTGGTAAGAAGTGTCCAGACTGCCATTCAAACTGAAGTTGCTCAACCTCTGGCAAGTCTGGCTGGTGATGTTCAGAATTTAACCACCAAAATAAGCTCTCTGGAGAGCAGGCCAACTCTAGAGAAAAACTCAATGGTCAGCACCCTCAGTGATGAAGTTATTAGGAAGTTCAGGGGAAACATGTTGAAAGAAATCACTGAAGAGGTGTCTGAAACTCTCCATAGAAATCTCCGAGATGGGTTGTTGCCTGAAGTTATGAAGATGATTGACGCCCAATTGCCTCGCCACTTTCCTCAAGATCTTGAGATAATCAAAAAGGAAGTGATGCAGTTGAGGAAAACTGTAAACAACATAGCTCCAGTGTCTGGTCGTACATTTGACTCCTCTGACAGACATACACTGGACCAGGTGTGGAATCATCTTCAGTCTGGAGATGCTTCCAAGGGGGAAGGTTCTGGTTCTGGAACTGAGAAGGTTGATCTAAGGAAGAAGATAGAGGTTTGGAAGAAGGTGATTGGTGAAGATGTCACTGGTACTGAAGCCAGTGGACAAGTTGAGGAAGAGGCTGCTGGTACTGATGCCAGTGAGCTAGTTTTTGAAGAGTTCCCAGATATCACTACAACAATGAAAAGTCTCAAAAGCAAGAAAGTGGTATCTGGGGAACCAACAAATGAGGCAGACGAGTATGTATCTGCTGATGAGGCCAAAGCAAAGAGACTGGAGCAAGAGTGCATCTTAATCGAAATCTTCAAGAAAAATTTAAAAGATGACTTGATTGCTCACCAGTTGGATATGGCCAGGCATGGGACTCCGGATTCTTACAACACTGGTAGGTTGGGCGTACAAATTGAAGTATACAAGAAGATGAAGGATGATCCCAGGCTGAAGAAATGTCTGGATGCCTTGGATGATGTCTATATTCGATCCATGTATGCTCAGGTTGAACAAGTTTATGATTCTGAAATTTATGGGGTAAGCATACTGGATCTTATTGCCCAGAGAAGAGAGGAACTGAAAAATCTCCAGGAACAAGTAAGGAGTAATGCCACGGCTCTAGAGCATGAATATAGGAAGAAAGTTAAGGGTTTGCCCAAGGCACCAGTCAAGAAATCCAAAGCTGCCAGAGATGCAGATCTCAGTACCTTCATTCCCTTGAACACAACTGAAAGAATTAATAAAGAAAAATTTCAACAAGTGGCTGAACAGAGAAAAGTGTCAAGGGAAGTGGATGAAATGGTGAAAAGGGCTCAGACAAAGGAAAAGTATGAACATTTGTCACAATTTAGAGCTGATGTCCGACCAATAATGGGTGCTGAGATCCATCTGGCAGAAAATCATGATAACTTCTCTAAGTTCTATGTCAAACTCTTCAGAGAAGGGAACTTTACTGATGAAAGAAAGGACACCTCAATCAGGGCTTTTGGATGGTCAGAGTTAAGAGAGATTGGGCTTTTATTCAGGGGTAAAGATGTCTCCCAGGATGTGAAATACTTTATGAAGAGGATTGGCAAGGAATTGATGAGGAAGGAATTGATGGAGATGGAGTTGGGCTTAAGGACTTCTCTTACTTCGTCTTCATCTCTAGGTGTAAAGAGGAAGGCCACTGAAGAGACATCTGGGCATGCTGAAAAGAAAAAGGCCTGACGCTAATATTGTACTTGTATTTATTTTCATGTTGATAAAATTGTAACTTTTCTCCAGTTGATGTCTGTAAATATAAGTTGCAATTCTTAATTTTTTTACAAGTACTTATCCAAATTAAGTATAGAAATCAAAATTTACAAACTGGGAACACTGATGATCTATAAAGTGGCTCTCCAGAAATTTAAATTAGACTTAGTCAAATTTCTCAAGGATTTTTCAAGCACAAACTTGTATATATACAAGCTTGAAAATCCTTGCATAATTTCTAAACAAATAGGGGAAATTTGTTAGGTCCAGATTTACTGGACTCGCTCCAGACGTAACTACTGGAGCCCTCTGAAGATTTGTACAGAAATTATGTGAAGACCAGTGAACAACTTACTTGTATAGAAATCTGGATTCCACCAGATTTGTTCACTGGACTTCACTCCAGTCAAGATCTTTCCACTGAAGAACATTCTCCCTGAAGTCGAAGACTGAAGTCTGAAGAAAGAAGTCTGACAAATAGCGGAGCTCACTAGAAGACTTACCAGATCTCCTGACTGGAGTCCTTGTTAGTGTTCTAGACCTTACAAGTCTGAACATTGATTACGAGGAATTGACTTTATGTCTGTACATGCCTTTAACCAGATAATCCATTTGTCTTTTGTTGAAAGCCTTACACGCATGTAAAGGTGGTTGCTTATTTAGAAGACAAGTCACTGTCATGTGACTTTATTCTTGTACTTTAATCAATGCTTTTAAGGAATTAATGTAATTTCCTTAAATGCATGTAACCATATTTGTACGGCAAAAAGAATATTATATTTATTCTTTTTGCCTATAAATACCAAGTCACTTCCTCGTCCAAATTACATACTTTTGCAATTTGGTGCCTTTGCTCAAATACTCTCGATCTAAACAGTCATACTTCACAACTTTAAGTATTTCGATCAAAGAGTTTATTTAGCAAAGATTAGATCACTTGTATTTCATAGGTTGTTTAGATACTTACTTTGTAATATCTTGTTCCGCAACAACCTTGTATTTTATTTAACATCAATAAATAAAATACACTTGAAAATTACATTGTGTCTCACCATTTACTTATTTGTTTATCTTTATATTGCTTAAGTACATATTACCTTATATATTCTTGCATTTATATTAATCGTAATACTAGTCCAATCTAGTGCTTACTTGACATTTAATACTAGTCATCTTTAGTGATTACTTGACTTGTTATTCAACACTTGTGGGTTAAACCATCAATCTTTTTTTTCATTTCTAAAAAATCTAAAATTATCTTTACTATCACAGGTTTTGAATAAACCTCTCCGCTCTGATGCCACTTGTTGGTCCGCGAATTTGACTTGTTGGTCCGCGAATTTGTGTAAAACTAATTAAACGATCAAATATATATAAAAGACTTGGTGGGATAATGTTACTCCGTAATACATGGATCTAGGAAAAGGATGAACAACTTACATATAAGAATTACAGTAATTATTACAAGATGAGTAAGCTTAGTAATCATGTTGTGGATTTGGCTGAACAAGTAAAGGGCATCATCGGTGCTTAACTTCTCAGATATTCGAAGTTGCCTGTATTTCTCGAATTCAACCGTAGCATAAAGACGTGGCCGGATTCCTAGTCACTTATTACCTTCCGGGCCCAAAACAAATAAAGCCATTGAGTATCGTGTTTTAGCTTCAAAACACCACACTTTATGTATCACACTCCAATATCTTCCATTTCTCCATGTCTAAATTATATTTATAGGATATATTTATATATATACACATATTATTCAATTTTAATTAGCGATTAAAATCATTACAATGATAGGAACTACGAATGAGTAATTTTTTTTTTGTTACCTTGCCGATGTCCCCAATGTTTGCTACCAGTGTACCAGTAATAGGGTCAAGTGGGAGAAAATCGCCCGTGTATCAGTGGCGGAGCTATGTGGTAGTCACGGGTTGCAATGGCAACCCCTCAGTTTTTATGAAACTCTACATTTTTAATACTATTGTTATATATTTTTTTAGTTCAAAGGTAAATGGCAACCCCACAAATTATACACTTAAAATATTATACCTTTAATTTAAAGTTACATATTTATTTAATAGGGAAAAGAATATGTGTGTCTTTGTAACTTGTCTTGAGCTACTATTGTAAGAAATAAACTTTGTTTTGGTTCATTGTATGTAAGTTTGTCTCAAAATTGAACGAATTGTGTAAGAAATCGGCCATATACTAACGTGGCACCATCAAACATCTGATACGTGGCCCAATGAGAGACCACAACATCAGCATTTAGTAAATTATTTACACGATTCGTTCAGTTTAGCAAGTTACTTACATAAAATGAATCAAAACAAAGTTTCTTTTTTATAATATTAGCTGAAGACAAGTTACATATACACACAAATTCTTTTTCCTATTTAATACTTGTTAAGTCGAAAATCGACCAAGTATAATTTGTTCAGAAATATTGAAGTTCAGAGAAAATACTTGTACAGAAATTCTGAGACATCCCTCAGAATTAGTTCTCTGAAACTTCACCTCAGATCAAGATCAACATATCTGAAGACGTTCATTCTGAAGTCGAAGACTGAAGACCGAAGAAGGGAAACTTCTGAGGAGCAGAACTCTGAGAAGATTCCACCTGATTGAAGATCTGAAGGTCCTCAGTGAAAAAGTATTTACAACACTTTTTCACTGATTACGAGGAAGTCTTTTTGCAGCCTTTAACTTCCTTTACCCGGTTAATTACTTTATACCTGGTATTGTGACAGTTTTGACAAAAGGTTGGGAATAAAGTATCTCAAGTCACATCAAAGAAACTTACATACTTTACCTTAAACAAACATGTTATGGATTTGTCCTATAAATCCATAAATGCACCCAACCAAATTTGAACGGCATTTGCCATGTCATCAAGACATGTTTGCCTATAAATATAAGACTTCTCACACTTGCAAAATTGCTTGGAACTTTGGCATTGCAACGTGTGATATATACTCTAAGTATTCTTACGAGTATTTCCTTGTTGTTTAGATCATTTGTATTTCTAGGTTGTTTAGATATTTTCACAAGTGTGATTATCTTTGTTCCGCAATAACCTTTGTATTTTGTTTATAGCAATAAATAAAATACTTGGATAAATACATCTTGACTCTTTGCCATAATACTTGATTATACATAGTATTTATATACTTTCAAGCACTTGTTCTTATTTGTTCATATCCATATCTGGATCGTAATCTAAACTAGTCTTTATCTAGATTAGTATTACTTGCCAGTTGGGTTACTTGATATAATTGTCTTTATTATTATACTCTTATTATATCGTATATTAGATTAACATCTTGTGTAGGTGGATTTACATTTGGTATCAGAGCCTCCCAGGTTCATTAAATTGTTATATCTGTCTTAATCCTACAAGATGTCTGGAACAGAAAAACCAAACCCAAATGGTAACCCTAATGTTAATCTCAATGCTACTCCACCACCACCACCACCATCACAACCCAGTGTCCATGTACATTTTCCAAATAATCCTGTTCCTAAATTCAATGGGGATAGTGACTGTTTTATTACATGGAAGGCTTGCATGCTCAAGCACTGTTGTAAAACTTACCGAGTAGAGCCGAGTACTCTCCGAGTACTCGCTAAAAGATAGGTTGTCGAGTAAGCCGATTACTCCGAGTACTTCCCGACTTGGCCACTGTTTTATTACATTAGCGACTTCCGCAACCTTGTGCTCAAGTATATTGTTGGGGTTGAGAGACACTTGACCTCCATTCTCTTAGAATGACCTTATGTACCCATGAATGCCTCGACTGTTGTTTTTAACCAAGATGGGACCCCTAGAATGATACCCAAAGAGAAAGATCACTGGTTAGAAAAAGACCATAGATTGGCTGACCTTGACTCAAAACTTCAAAATATGATTCTATTTGCTGTCCCAGAAAGTCTAAAACCCACTCTTGTTTTACTTGATAATTCTAAATTGATGTGGGAAGAGTTAATGACTCAGTTTGAAGGTACTAAGGAAACTGTTGTCACAAGAAAAGTTACTTTGAACAAAAAATATGAAGCCTTCTTTGCATTACCAAATGAAACTTTGACTCAAACATATATTAGATTTACAAACTTGGTAATCAATTTAAAGCTTTGGGTGTTGATAAAGATAAAAAAATTTTGTTGGCAAATTTTTGTGATATACTACCTTCTAAATGGGAAAACTTGATCATGGTTTTAAGACAAGGAAAAACCCTTCACAGCCACACTCTAGCCTCTTTATACGGTGCTTTTAGATATACTGTGGCTGAGCAAGATACCAAAAATCATGTTTCTACCAGTTCTGCCCTGGTTCATTATTCCGAACCTAATGACTTTGCCCTACTATCTTCTGAGAGTGATCATTCTGACTCGTTGAAGAAGATGGTAGCTGAATTGAAGAAAGCCGGTATTTCTGAATATGCATCACATGATGTGATGAGGATGATGATGATGATCTTGTTGCAATGATTGCCAAAACCTTTAATCGTTTCAAATTTAAATAAAAAGGAAATGGCAAACAATTTTCTTCAAATAATTCCATTGACAAGTCCAATTTAGAATGTTTTAAATGTGGAAAGAAAGGACATTTTATGAAGGAATGCAGATCATCACAACCCTCTTCATCACAAACTGCCCCTAACCATTCTATCTTTCAGAAATTTGATGATGGGTACAAAGCTAAATACAAAAGGCTGAAAGCCCACATTGCACTTATGGCACAAGAAGAATCCAACAAGAATAGCTGCATGGTGGCAGACTCATAAAAATGGGAGGATTCTGACGTGTCATCTGATGATGAAGAAGAAGTGAAGGACATATGTTTCATGGCTCGTGAAGATCAAGGTCATGTTGTTAAGTCTAATGTGGAATCCGGTCATTGGGTGGATATTATCATGAAAAAGGTTAGTGCTTTTGGTTTTGAAAAAGATGAGGAACAAAAATTGAATCTTTTAGTTCTGATAGAGGCCGATATTTCCTATGTTGAAACTGTGCGTTCAGAGGGCATTAAAATGTTTGAAATAAATTCTTCTGAACTGAACGCCAGTCAGGCTAGGCTCAAAGAACTAAAAGATGTTCAATTTGCTTTAAAAAGTAATCAATCTCTGGTGTCCAAACTTGAACTAGAAAAGGAAGAATTAAGGATTATTTTAGAAAAAGAACAAAAAATAATCAAATCCTGGATGAAGTCACCATTTCCTAAAGCTGCCATTAAGATAACTTTTGAAAATCAAAGAATTGCATATGGCACAGGTAATCTTCATCTTGCATCTATAAAAACTGATTTAGATGCACTTCCAAAAGAAATGAGACTAGAAATAATTTTCAAAGATCTTGGTAAAGCAAAAGAGATAACTGAGAAAGCCCAGGAACAACCTGAGGGAAAATCTGAAGCACGTTAAGACAAGAAAGCTAAAACCAAGAAGCCTTCCCCTAAGCCTTCATCTAAGGGTTCTAAAAACCAAAAGAAGAAGAAAAATGACTCCCCTGCTGAGCCTTCTACCTCAGATTCTGGTAAGGTTCAGGTGTCTAATGAAGAATCTGTTTTGTTAAGGATAGAAAGTCAATTTCAAATGTTGGCCAGGCAAGTGCAAAGTTGTAATGCACGATTGAAAAATGTTGAAAGCACTCCTCAGAATCCTAAACAAAACCCAAAACCTTTTTCTAAGAAAATCAAACAAGTCAAAGAAAAATCTGAGAAGAAAAAGGTTGAAGAAATCATCAAACCAACTGTTTTTATCTCATCTGAGATCATGACTGACATCCCCTTTGATCCTTCTATTCGATATATACCAAAGAAATCTGCGGCTGCTAAGGGAGAGCCCAGTGGACCCATCAAAAGATGGGTTCCCAAAAAGAACTAATCTTTGTGTATGTGCAGGGTGATCGCAAAAAGAATATATGGTTTTTGGACAGTGCTGCTGGCAGAACCATGACTGGTCACAAGACCTTGCTAAAGGAATATAGGGTGCAAGATGGGCCCTCAATAACTTTTGGTAATGATGAAAATGGACAAACTGAGGGATATGGTGTGGTGAATAATGGTCAAGTCAAATTTACAAAAGTTGCATATGTAAATGGTTTGAAATATAACCTGATCAGTGTAAGCCAACTTTATGATGATGGCTTCATGAGCTATTGAGAGTTCTGAAAAATCTTCATTAATTTTATCAAACTCTTGTTTAGCTATTTTCAAATTGTTTTTCAAAGTGAGATTTTGCTTTGTCAAGGTAGCAGTAGTTGTTTGGATAGACAGGTAATCATTTTTGGAAATGAATTTTACCTCACTTGTTGTAGATTGTGAAGAAATGGTTGGTCAAGTAACAGATGTCATCAAACATGTGAGATCTTCAGAATCAGAATATGAAGAAACTTGACTTGAAGTGTCAATGATCTTTTCTTGAACCTGGAGAGTCTCAGACACAACAAACTTAGTGAATTCATCCCATATCTCCTTTGCATTATGATCATAATCAACAGTTGTGAAAATCTCATTAGGAAGAGATTGATAGATATAGGCTTTAGCTTGCTTGTCAGCATGAATTCTTGCTTTTTGATCATCAGTCAGTTGTTCATTTGAAAGAATAAATCCATTGACATTTTTGAATTGAACTGGACCTTCAAGAATTGATTTTGGAATGAAGACACCATTTGATTTGATTTCAAGAAAATCCATGAATTCTTTTTGCCATTTGGCATAAGAATCTTTATGAAGAATTGGAGGCCTGATGTTTGACAACATTGGATCACTGTTAATGGTTGTCATTGAGATGAATGAACAATGATTTTGCTTTTGTTGTTTTTGGATTTCTGGAATTCAAAACGATCTTGGTGAGATCGTCTTAAGAACAAAAAGTTGTTTTTGTCTTTTGGAAGTAGAACGATCTTGATGAAGATCGTCTTAGAAATTGATATGGAAATTTTCTAAGTATGGAAGAAAGGAAGGTAGGACGGTCTTGAAAGGAGATCGTCCTGAAACTTGTTTAAGAAAGTTAGGACGATCTTGGTGAAGATCGTTTTAAGAAAAATTGGGTGAAAATTTTCTAAGTACAGAAGATTTAGGAAATTTGGACAAAATGAGGTTATGATGTCAGAACTGTTGAGCAAAACCAATCTCAAAGAGATTAGTTACCCAAGGAAGTGTGTGATTCCCAATCACAACAACTTGATGGAGATCGTCTCAGCACCAATGCCAGAAAATCACTAGGATGATCTTGAAGGAGATCGTCTTAGAGTCTTTATGAAGATCGTCTTAGGGGAAACTCTGCTAGAACACAAAAAATGACAAAATAGTCGAATATATCACTATTTTGCTTGTATCTCACTCAATTTTGAGAGTTAGAACTCGATTCAAACATAGAAATGCTCAGAATTTAATCGCACACAACCCTAGCAACAAATTCATTGCTCAAATCAACTCAAACTTGAAAATCAAAATTTCATCAACTTTCCAAAAATTATGGATTATGATCAATACAATGAATTGGATTATGAAACTTAACACGATGTTTTTAGAGGTGATTTAGAATGTATCTGTGAACAAAAACAGGAAAATTGAGTGAAAATGGTGAATAGATGAAGAACAGAGACGGTTATTTCGAAGAACACGAATTCTAAAATTTGAACAAATTTTGCATCAATCTGTGTGAAATATGTTATGGATCGTCAACAGATTGTTGTTTTTCTCTGATACCACATATAGAATTGAGTTTTGATTCGTGTTACGATGCGAAAGTAAGGTGATCAACAATGGTGGAAGTGTGTGTGTGTGTGTTAGTGTGTGTTCTTGAGAGAGAAAGATGTGTGTGTGGAAAGCTTGATTGATTCAATGATCAGGAAAAGTGTTACAAGCTTACAAGTGTTTGAAGACTTGAGGAGTATTTATATTCTAAGTATATTACAAAAGTTCCCCCGCAACCTTATACAATATACACAAAATATAATGTTTAAAAATACAACTAAGCACTATTTTATATTTTTAACAGTTACCTCCTTTATTTCTTCTTTATGTAATTTCACATTTGGTGACCACACCTTTAGAAATAAAGGCATATTTCGAATTATCCAAGGTCCTCCTGCAATGACACTTTGCATACCATTTTTATCTTAGAATTTGAAGAAAAACAAGCCATTAGCATTCACCATTACCTTTTGCAACCCAAACTTCTTCCAATTCGTCTAGACAAAGTATTCAACCACCGGGTATGCAAGTCTATCACCGAGAAAGTAACCAAACAAAGTATTAGCAAATTTATCTTGCACTTGTCGGACAGATTCCTTTGGTAGAACAACATCAACACCTTCTTTTTGGACCAAGTTTTCAATTTTCTTGAAATTTACAACTTTTTTTTTTATAGAACCAGCCTTCAATTTAGCCGCATAAGAATTATGCAGCTCATTCGTAGTACCAGTTCCTTGCACAACTTTAGCAAAAGACTCGGAAGCTTTATTTGTTGTTTTAGTATTTTTAAGAGGCTATTTGCCAAAGTTAAAATCATCAACAAGTTGATCAGGTTGGTTCGAAGCAAAGGAAAATTCAGAATTCTTATTTTGCTCATCATTAATACTCGATCTCAACTCCTTATCTCTGTCAGCAGCCCTGGGACTATCATCTCCCGTATCAAACCCATCTGAATTAGGGTTTTCATTTGCCATTCCATCACCATTAGACTTAGGGTTTGCATCTACTGGAGGGTTTTGTTTCCCATCTTCAGTAGCAGTATTAAACATCGGCTCAGAAGCTTCTCCACCAGGGGTTTGTAGGGTAGTATCACAACTACCACCTGGTTTGTCCATCTTCTCCTTATTGGCAGTAGGTTTTTTCCCCTCGTCAACAAAACCGGTAGTGTTGACTGTCTTCCTAGCGCTGGTATTATGATTGCCTCCTTTTTTCTTCTTCCCTCACATCGTCTCTACAGATGGCCGAAATCTTGGATTTTTAGCTAGTTGTATGTAGTTTAATGTGATTGCTTTCTTGCGATATTTATTTGTAATATGTATGGGATGCCATACATCATTGAATGTAGTATTCAGCCACATTATTTGTACTAAACATCTTTGATTCAGTATATCATCAGGGGTGACGACCTTTACCAAAAAAAAAATAAATCACTATAAGGTAGGGATGAGCAAAAAACAGAAGCGTAACCGGTACCGGTACCAAAAATCGGTACAATAGGGATTCGGTTTCGTTTCTTGTTTTGGGACGAGTTCGCTTTTGGTATTTTTTGGTTCGGTATCAGTTCGCTAGGGGAAACCGAAAATGAATACCGAATTCTTTATAGTATGAGTATAAAAGGTAGGCTGCTTTTAATTTTACTTCATACGGAGTATATATTATAATCGTTATCCATACCCATTATTTGAAAGCTTGAAGTGCTTTTATGTCTTACCCTCTTTGATATATTTATATATATTATATCATCATCTCTAACTATATCAATATATGTGTCAACATGCATCATTGTCATCGTCATCAAGTCAAGAATTTTGAAACTACGTATGTTTATATTGGTTCAAAACTGTAACACCCCGACAGCGGCGGAAAACTCGGGATGTAAGATAAAGCACACGCGCACATGGATGTTACATAGGAATACTAAATGAGTGCTTAGGATAAACATAAATAGTCAATTTCATAACCCAACAAGCATAGTAGTAGTTATTACACACACAGTTCAACAAAGATGATCAAATCAAGTACGAAAGGTTCCCACGCAGGGGATACGATTGGGCATATTGCCACCTAACACAAAGTACAAGCATGCAAACTCCAACCCTAAATCCTGAAGTCTGCTAATAGTCCCATGCTACCACTCCTAGCCACGATTAGCCTGATTACCTGAAAGGAATACTTAAAAGAGTCAACACAAAGGTTGGTGAGTTCGTAGGTTTGAGTATAAACAAGTAGTATAAAAGCATTTTATACCGCCAATAGATCTCAAGTATTAAGTAGTATGTAGTGGCTAGTGACCAACTTGCACATAAGTAAGCGAGCACACACAATCCTCAATAGGACCGGCTAATAGTATCAATAGAGCACACACAATCCTCAATAGGACCGGCTAATAGTATCAATAGAGCACACACAATCCTCAAAAGGACCGGCTAATAGTATCAATAGAGCACACACAATCCTCAATAGGACCGGCTAATAGTATCAATAGAGCACACACAATCCTCAATAGGACCGGCTAATAGTATCAATAGAGCACACACAATCCTCAATAGGACCGGCTAATAGTATCAATAGAGCACACACAATCCTCAATAGGACCGGCTAATAGTATCAATAGAGCACACACAATCCTCAATAGGACCGGCTAATAGTATCAATAGAGCACACACAATCCTCAATAGGACCGGCTAATAGTATCAATAGAGCACACACAATCCTCAATAGGACCGGCTAATAGTATCAATAGAGCACACACAATCCTCAATAGGACCGGCTAATATGTAACAAGTAGTCAAATAGCCAAAGAGTAGTAAAAGTAGTTACGGCATGTATAAAAGCTTAAGTAGTATTCCTTTCACCCCGAAATAAGTAAAGAAAAAGGGGCTACGAAGACTAAGTATGTCTTGATGTCAACCTAATCACAAACCAGTGAGCATAAATGGATACATGTATTAGTTCTCGTGATTATTTATTTACTAAGTGTCCTTGATGTACTGATGATTTGGATCACTAAAGATCTTTAAACGTTTGACTCAACAGTGTTTTTCATACACTAGACTCGTAATGAACGTCTTTGAACTCGCACTTTGATAAACAAGATCGAATATGTCTTGATTATACCTTAATTAGGGTTTCCTTGTACATGATAGACTTGGATTACAACTAAGTATAAAAACCTGATTTCTACAACTAACGAAAATAGGGTTTAAATTCGTAAGGTGTAGCTGAACGAAGATTAAATTCGTAAGGTGTATCTGAACGAAGATTAAATTCGTAAGGTGTATCTGAACGAAGATAGACCTTAAATTCGTTTGAGGACTTAAGTTTGTTTGCTAAGTTCGTTTTGAAGCTTAACTTCGTTTTGGAAGACTTAAATTCGTTTCTGGGATACTAAATTCGTTTTAAGTGTTTTTAGGACGAATTTGGGACTGTTCAAACAAAAACGAGGGTTTTGAAGACTAAAACATGTTTACGACCCAAATTTGATCACGAAAAGGTTACTAAACACTTTTAGACACAAACCCACTAACTTTTAACACGATTTTTACACCAAAAATGGACCAAATCATCAAGAACATACACTTGAAAAGTAAGCTTTTATTTTGATGAAAATCTCAAAACTTGCTGTCATTACCTGAAAATCGATACTAGAAATATGTTTTGATTATCACAAGGAAGCTAAAAATGCAAGAAATCTTGGGTTAACAACTCAAAATCAAATGAAATTTTTGTGGGTGAAGATGGTGAATGTATGTGTGTGTTTTTAGAGAGAAAGAGAGAGGTGAGATGGTGGGGGGGGGGGAAATGGTGAAGAAGTAGAAAAATGGGGTTTTCTAACCCTTTTATAGTTTTCCCTTAATTAATGATTCTAATAATTGTAGGGTCTAAATAAAACATTTTTGGACTAGAATTTCTTGAATACAATAGCTTACGTCTTGAAACCTAACATTCTTATCATAATAGACCATAGACGCGTCTTATAATTTAAGATTTAAGAGTGAATAGATCTTCATGTGAGCACATATTCGAAACTAGAACATATCATGGATTTATTTAAATTATTTCTAAGGCGGTTGTTACATTCTCCCCCACTTAAAGGAATTGCGTCCCGAAATTCGAATTTACACATCATGTTTCATGCTTCGCTTGCACACTAAGTTTACAAGTATTAGATTGCATGTTTAGTGCTGAGTGTATTTGCATCAAAAGTAACAAGTAGCATGTTTCACATTGAGTTTTCTAAATATCACATTGCATAATAAGCATCAAGTATCAAGTTAGGAATTAAGTCCTTAAGTTTACTTGCTAGACTAGGATAATACGCTAAGCGAACAGATGCGGATACTTAAGCTTCATCTGATCTTCTCGTTCCCAAGTGAATTCTGGACCTCTACGGGAGTTCCAACGAACTTTCACAATGGTATACTTATGTCTCTTGAGCTTTTTGACTATTCGTTCTAGAATTTCCACGGGCTTTTCCTTGAAGGTTAGGTTACTGTCTACTCGTATCTCGTTCAAAGGAACATATGTTGTTTCATCGGCTAGGCACTTCTTGAGGTTCGATATGTGGAAGACATCGTGTACGTTACTTAGTTCTTGGGGAAGTTTCAAACGGTAGGCTACTGCACCAATGCGCTCTACGATCTCAAACGGTCCGACATATCTTGGAGCTAGTTTCCCTCTCTTTATGAATCTGACCACGCCCTTCCATGGCGAAACTTTAAGCATTACTCGATCACCAACCTGAAACTCTAAAGGTTTCCTTCGGTTGTCTGCATATTTCTTTTGTCTGTCTCTTGCTTTCAGAAGATTCTCCTTGATTTGAGCAACTCTTTCAGTAGTTTCGAGGATGATCTCTGGACCTATTAGTTGCATGTCTCCTACTTCGTGCCATGCGAGTGGAGATCGACATTTCCTTCCGTACAAAACCTCATAAGGTGGACACCCGATACTTGCGTGATAACTGTTGTTATACGAGAATTCGACTAATGGGAGATGAGTGTCCCAACTTCCTCCAAAGTCTATGACACAGGCTCTTAGCATGTCTTCGAGTGTTTGAATCGTTCTCTCACTCTGTCCGTCTGACTGCGGATGGTAGGCTGTGCTCATATCGATTCGCGTTCCCAAAGCTCGTTGTAATGATCTCCAAAATCCTGAGGTAAATCGACTATCCCTATCACTAATGATTGATACAGGGACACCGTGTTTAGCTACAATCTCTTTAAGATACAGACGTGCATACTGCTCCATAGAATAATCTTCACGTATAGGTATGAAATGCGCTGACTTGGTCAGTTGATCTACCACCACCCATATAGCATCTTTACCACTACTCGTTCTTGGTAACTTCGTGACAAAATCCATAGTGATCTTCTCCCACTTCCAGCTGGGAAGCTCTGGTTGTGTTAGTAGTCCTCCTGGCTTCTTATGTTCCGCTTTAACTCTCAAACATGTTAGACACTTGCTCACATAAACTGCCACATCGCTCTTCATCCCTGGCCACCAAAATAAATCTCGCAAGTCTTGATACATCTTATCTATTCCCGGGTGTATAGAGTATCCTGCCTTGTGCGCTTCATCCATGATCAGTTTCCTTAGTCCTCCGTACAGTGGTATCCACATCCGATCACAAAAGTACAGTCCTCCATCATTCCCTTGAGTAAATCGTTCTATCATACCTCCAAGCCCTTCTTTATCAATGTTCTCTTTCTTGTTTGCTTCTACTTGTGCCCCAATAACCCTATCCTTCAGACTGTTATGCACAGAAATGCTCATGGCTCTAATTCGTCTTGGTCTAACTCTCTCCTTCCTACTCAAGGCGTCTGCTACTACATTTGCCTTTCCGGGATGATATCGAATCTCACAATCGTAGTCGCTAAACAACTCTAGCCATCGTCTCTGGCGCATATTAAGGTCTTTCTGAGTGAAGATATGCTGGAGGCTCTTATGGTCAGTGTAGATCACACTCTTTGTCCCGTATAGATAATGTCTCCAACACTTGAGTGCAAAAACGATAGCTCCCAACTCCAAATCGTGTGTCGTATAATTCTTTTCGTGAACCTTCAGTTGACGTGAGGCATATGCAATGACCTTGCCTCGCTGCATCAACACACATCCTAAGCCTTGTCCGGACGCGTCGCAATAAACAATAAAATCATCGGTCCCTTCAGGAAGACTTAAGACTGGTGCATTACATAACTTCTCTTTCAAGATTCTGAAAGCTGCTTCTTGTTTCTCTCCCCATTCGAAACTTCTATCTTTATGCGTCAACAGTGTAAGAGGTTGTGCGATCTTTGAGAAGTTCTCAATAAATCGTCGGTAGTAGCCTGCTAAACCGAGAAACTGTCTGATCTCTGTCGGTGTCTCTGGCCTTCTCCAATTCTCTACTGCTTCTATTTTACTGGGGTCGACCTTGATTCCATCTTTGTCAACTACATGGCCCAAAAACTTTACTTCCTCCAACCAAAATTCACATTTTGAAAACTTCCCGTACAACTTTTCAGCTCTCAGAAGTTCTAATGCTTTCCTCAAGTGCACTTCATGCTCCTGTTTCGTCTTGGAATAAATGAGGATGTCATCAATGAATACGATGATGAATTTATCAAGGTAGGGTCTACATACACGGTTCATGAGATCCATGAAAACGGCGGGCGCGTTTGTCAGACCAAAAGGCATCACTAAGAACTCAAAGTGCCCATATCTCGTGCTAAACGCCGTTTTCGGTATGTCTTCTTCACGAACTCTTAACTGATGATAGCCCGATCGAAGATCGATTTTTGAGAAGTACTTTGCGCCTTGCAATTGATCAAACAAATCATCGATGCGCGGTAAAGGATATCGATTCTTAATGGTTAACTTGTTGAGCTCACGATAATCAATGCACATGCGAAAAGATCCGTCCTTCTTCTTTACAAATAGTATCGGTGCGCCCCATGGCGATGAACTTGGTCGAATGAATCCCTTATCTTGTAACTCTTGCAACTGTGACTCGAGTTCTTGCATTTCAGAAGGTGCTAAACGATATGGTGTCTTTGCTACCGGCATAGCGTCAGGAATGAGATCGATTCGGAATTCGACTTGGCGAGACGGGGGTAATCCCTGGATGTCATCAGGAAAGACATCGGGAAATTCACGAACTATTTGTATATCAGCTAGTTTGGTTACTTCAGTTGTTGTGCTCATTAGGATCTGTTTGTGTGTCTCGGGTCTCTCGCCTTGAATTTCTAATACCTCTCCCCCACTTAAGGGGATTCTAAGAATTTTTGCACGACACACAATGGTTGCATCTACCCGAGATAACCAATCCATCCCCACTATTACATCAAAGCTGCCCATTTCAAACGGGATTAGATCTATATAGTATGAATGAGTATCTAGTGTTAACACACATTTAGGCACAAATTTGTCAAGTTTAGAGGTTTCTCCACTAGCTACCTCTATTTCATAGCAAGCATGGGTACGGATGGGTTTCACGTTAATAGTACACACGAAGTTAGTGGAGATAAAACTATAGTCGGCACCCGTATCGAATAACACAGTAGCTAGATGATTATTTAAGAGAAATGTACCCGTGACAACGTTAGGATCGTTAGCAGCTTCTACTGCGTTCAAGGCAAAGACTCGGCCCCTGGCCTGCTGGGCTTGGTTAACTCTGGGAGGATTTGGTGCTGCAATCTGCAACGAATTCTGATTAGCTGCGGCTGGAATGGGTCGTCTAGCAACTCTTGGGCAAACATTTCGGTAGTGATCAGTGCTACCGCACTCGTAGCATCCTCCGCGATTGACTGGTGGGTTTCTAGCGTTCAACGGTGCTACATGAGGTGGTGCTGCTGGAGCTCTGGCAATCCTGCAATCTCTAGCCAAATGTCCAAACTTCTGACAATTCTGACAAAATCGGCATGGCACTGCTGTTGAATGATGATAAGTACAAGTAGCACACTGTGGAAATTGGCCAACATACGCCTTCTGTCCCGGCTCAACTGCTGCAAACACCTTTCCAACTCTGACCCTCTTGTCAGCTCTGAAGTCCCTTCTTTTACTGGGTTCACCAAAGTCTCTCTTCTTCTCTGCAGACCTTGTCAGTGTCCCGGCCCTAACCAAGTCATCAGTCATGGCACTGGTTCTTCGAATTGCTTCTTCAATCGAGTAAGGAGGAATGCCAGTCAGGGTGTTACGGATCTGAGGAATGAGACCATAGATGTATCTCTCAATCAACTTTGACTCAGGAGTCACCAAATGTGGTACCAATCTAGCCAACTCTTGAAACTTGCTAGTATACTCTGCATGGCCAGATCCCACCATGGTGTGGTGCCAAAACTCTTCCTCAATCTTCTGCATCTCATTTAGTGGACAAAATCGGTCCTTCATCATCTCTTTAAACTGATCCCATGGTGTCTCGAAAGTAGTAGTTCTTCCACGGGCTCTTAACAAAGTATTCCACCATGACAGTGCATCATCGGTGAATGAACCTCCAGTGAATCTTACCCTCTGATGAGATGGACATTCACTTATGTCCATGACTGCTTCCAACTTCTCCAACCACTTCATAAACACACCAGCTCCTCCTTTCCCGTTATAATCTGGGGGACCACACTTCTTAAACTCGGTGTAACTGCAACCTCTTCTCCCCATAGCATACTCATCATTTCTAGGAATTCTTCTGGGTCCAGGGCCCACATACACACCATCATCAACAAACTCCACTTCGGGGTCAGAGTTCTCTGGTTCTTGATTCACTTGTTGCGGTGCAACTCTTACAGATTCAGCTTCAACTTCAGGTGCTCTTCGGTTCTGGTTCGGGACAACACCCAAGGCAGCAGTCACTTGTTCGATGATAGTAGGCATTGAAGCTGCCAACTGTTCTGCAATGATAGTAGCTAAATCAGGGTTCTCACCATGACCCATGCCATCACCACGACCACCACGACCTCCACCACGGCCTCTTCCTTGCTGCCCTCCACGACCTCCTCTCGGGTTGCCACGACCACCTCCAGGGTTACCACGACCAACACCATTATCTTGTGCATCGACATTCAGGTTTGCTCTTGTGCGCACCATTTTTCCTATATTAGGAAAAGACGGGTTCGGCGTTAGAATGAAGGAATAGTCATTCGTGACGTCAATTACGCACTCTCAACACACTCGTGTTAGCTTTCTAGAATCCTAAACATTTTACTTTCAATATCGCATGTAATTCAAGAGGTTGAGCATTATGTCTGAAAAGTGAACATTATCATCAATATCAATCATGCAGCACAGAGTAATATTACAATAGAATCTTCGTTTCATGCAAGATAGTTTGCAAGATGGATACTACAACCATTTCAACTTAAATGAAAATTTTAATTCCGATTACTTTCCGACAGCCAAAGTGTGGTCCGGATCTAACACCTACATCCGTCGCACTAGCGGTGTATGTATACAGGGTGTACCAGCGGCTAACCCTCCACACCTCTAGTACATCTAATGCAAGGTCGGCTCACGGTACTGACATGCTCTCTAGATATTGGCAAAGGTATGTATACAGGGTGTACCAGCGGCTAACCCTCCACCCGACCAATACCTATTGTACATGCCAGAGTTGCTACCGCACTCTAACCATCTAAGGCACGATCCATGTTGCCATCAAGTCCATAGTAAATATACCACACGCGAAAAGTTGATCAGGCTTTTCTGTGATGATATATCGCCATACCTCCTTGCTAACAACACTTCATATCGCTAACTTATTATTATTATTTAAATTTAACACATCTCATAGATCGAATACCAATAGCATGAGTACACGTGGCAAGGTAGCATGGTTCTAGGATCTGCGCATGAATGAGTATAATAACATGAATATCGCAGATATAGATAAAATCCATAGAGTTTGAATGCACACATAATTCCTATCATGCATGCTACGTGCGGTTCCTAAGTTATAGTCTAGGCAAAACCACCTAATTCACTATAACCACGGCTCTGATACCAATCTGTAACACCCCGACAGCGGCGGAAAACTCGGGATGTAAGATAAAGCACACGCGCACATGGATGTTACATAGGAATACTAAATGAGTGCTTAGGATAAACATAAATAGTCAATTTCATAACCCAACAAGCATAGTAGTAGTTATTACACACACAGTTCAACAAAGATGATCAAATCAAGTACGAAAGGTTCCCACGCAGGGGATACGATTGGGCATATTGCCACCTAACACAAAGTACAAGCATGCAAACTCCAACCCTAAATCCTGAAGTCTGCTAATAGTCCCATGCTACCACTCCTAGCCACGATTAGCCTGATTACCTGAAAGGAATACTTAAAAGAGTCAACACAAAGGTTGGTGAGTTCGTAGGTTTGAGTATAAACAAGTAGTATAAAAGCATTTTATACCGCCAATAGATCTCAAGTATTAAGTAGTATGTAGTGGCTAGTGACCAACTTGCACATAAGTAAGCGAGCACACACAATCCTCAATAGGACCGGCTAATAGTATCAATAGAGCACACACAATCCTCAATAGGACCGGCTAATAGTATCAATAGAGCACACACAATCCTCAAAAGGACCGGCTAATAGTATCAATAGAGCACACACAATCCTCAATAGGACCGGCTAATAGTATCAATAGAGCACACACAATCCTCAATAGGACCGGCTAATAGTATCAATAGAGCACACACAATCCTCAATAGGACCGGCTAATAGTATCAATAGAGCACACACAATCCTCAATAGGACCGGCTAATAGTATCAATAGAGCACACACAATCCTCAATAGGACCGGCTAATAGTATCAATAGAGCACACACAATCCTCAATAGGACCGGCTAATAGTATCAATAGAGCACACACAATCCTCAATAGGACCGGCTAATAGTATCAATAGAGCACACACAATCCTCAATAGGACCGGCTAATAGTATCAATAGAGCACACACAATCCTCAATAGGACCGGCTAATAGTATCAATAGAGCACACACAATCCTCAATAGGACCGGCTAATATGTAACAAGTAGTCAAATAGCCAAAGAGTAGTAAAAGTAGTTACGGCATGTATAAAAGCTTAAGTAGTATTCCTTTCACCCCGAAATAAGTAAAGAAAAAGGGGCTACGAAGACTCACAGTGATCTGCTACAAGCGTAGTTCTACAAGCACAGGGTATAAGCACAGATATAGTAAAATAGATCTACTC